>NW_027266203.1:0-25458 GCF_036785885.1 Coffea arabica
TTAAGTAATGTAATTAAGGCACTATAGCTATTCACTCACCAACAAGAGCGGCAAGAGTTCGAGCTTCTACGGGACTAGTACCGTACCGGTTACGAGAACAGGGGATATTCCAACTTGCTAACACTGGGTTTTCAACCGCGGTTAGGGATTTAGGGATAGAAGACCAAGAGTTCCTACTGTCATACCGTCACCAGGAAAAAGAAAATGGATAGAGTAAGATTCATGTGCAGCCTTTCTCTTATATACGAAAACGATAGCACCAAACTCAACTGATTCAATGGCAGCAGTCGAGATGCCTCTCCTGGGGGAACCCTTCCCTTGCATTCTATTATTGTATTGTAATGGCTTCAACCGCTCCTGAATCGGCGTAAGGCGTAAGAAGTCATCGATCGGACGGCCTTAAATGCAACTCATCTCGGCTGATGGGGCTCATCTGATGTCATCTGTCGGCAGGTTTCGGTCTGGCAGGGAGGTATCAATATTCATTACGAGCCTCTATTCTAAGGTCAGGTACCTATCCTTCTTTTGAACCAAGATGATCACCACCAATTTGATCGTTGTCGTTCGTTCGGAACTAGCAGGGCTGTTCATTTCGAACCAGGAGCCGGAAACTCAGCAGTCGTTTAAGTAGGAATCGAAGTCAATGCTTGGTTGTTTAGTCCAAGGGGGGAACTCATTTCAATCTAAAGATATATAAGCCAGGCTCTTCGACTGAGTCAGGAATGGGACCAAGACCAGCTTTGAGTCTCAGTCTTCTTCTGTTAATGATTCACCGGGACGTTCTGAGTCAATAGGACTTGCTCTTCGATCTGAGAGATCTGCCTTTCCTTTTGAGGCCGGGATGTTTTTTCGTCCTAAACCAGCAGAAGAACACATTCCCTAACCAGAGGACAACCGAGGTGTTTGGAGAGCCTAGGCCGGGCATTGATCTTCGTCCTGCATCTGATTGAGAGCCTGAAAAGGGAAAGAAGTCATTAGGTAGGGGCAACCACCGGGAAACTCATTAAGAGGTCAGTCAGTCTATAAATCATCTAAGTCAGTAGGAGTTGGGAAGTTCTCAAAAGAGATAGAGTCAATAAGTATCGATCTTTCTTCTTAGCCAACAGGATGATCTACGTCTACATCTACATCCACGTCTGAGGCAGGAGACTTTGTTGAGCCCTGATCAGTACACGCTTTTATTTAAGTCAATGTCCAAGCCTAAAAAAAAGGATTTCCAAGTCAAGATGCCGGATCAGTATCACCAACGCTTGCTCTTGTCCTTCCTTCTCTCTGCCAGTGGTAAGGACTTTATCCCTTTCTTTTTATGGTAAATGCTAAGTTTTTCTTTCTTTTTCCCAAGCCAGTAAAAGAAGAAGGTTGTCGAGGACTACCCTAAGCCTACAAGTAGGCAGGACTTTTAGTTACAATGTCTAGGTTGGGAAAGCCTTTCTAAAGCCAATCGATTATCGGATTTCAACAACCCAACTACCACCCATTCGATTACCGGGAGTCAGAACATTCGGTCAGGGCCAGCTGGCACAAACAGAAAGAGACAAAGCCCTCACTCTGGCAGCCCTTTTTCCAGCGTAGACAGAGGGAGTTTAATCGGGAGAATAGCCGAGTGTACAGGCTACGGTACGGGTCGAAGAGCGAGCTTCAAGGGCAGAGAGAGGAGCAGCTTGACCGGACGAGGCGGGTGATCTCACTCCTGAAGTGATAAAGAACTACTTACTATTGCTAGCTAGGCTAATTCGGCTATGGCTATGTCCGGATCTAACTCTTTCCGCCTTTCTTGACTCTCGTTTTTTCCCTGGCCATCTTGCTGTTCGATGTTCTATGCGCTACAATCTAGCCTTCATGAATGCTTCTACTGACAACCTTCAACATCAGCTTGGAGCCATGAGCATAGATTCTCCCTCTGACAGTACCTGTATGATACGGGGCCAGCAATCATATGACAGGCAGCCCCGATGCTTTCACTGACTCTGCTCCATATCAAGGTAATCGAAAAGTGTTCACAGGGGAGAAGACTGCTCTTACCATTCATCGTATTGGTACTGTAGCTCTTGAGCCATCAGACTTTTCTCATAATGTTATGTATTGTATGTACCTCGGGTGGAAAAAAAAATCTGATATCTGTAGCTCAACTTGCTGGAGAGAAGCTCTGGGCATTCGAGTTTCATCCTTTGGACTGTATTGTGAAGGATTTCAAGACAGGGAAGGAGATCAGAAGAGGGAAGAAGTGCGGGCGTCTCTACAGCCTTGCAATGAGCGCTCCTGATTCCAGGTCCATCTCAAGACTCAATTCTGCGCCCTTTTAGCTCTTGCACAAGCGTTTAGGTCATATCCATTACGCTCGTTTAAATAATATTCGTAAATGGTCTGATTTTGTTTTTACAAATAAATGCTCTTATGCTCTATGTAAAAGTAGCCAAGAGGCTAAAAGCAACTTCCCTTCACTTCCTTTAGCCGATGGTACTTAGATAATTGGAATCCCCTCGGGTTCTGTTCTATTAGTGGAATTTTTCTTCATCCCATCTTCATACTATCTTCATGTCTGAGAATCTCTGCTCTTTAAGATGTTGAGAATCGCCTCTTTGACACTACCAGATCAGCATCAGCTAACTCTCCAGGCTAAGCCAATAAGATCGAATAAGAGGAAGTTTCTCTCAGAGAAGGAGGTCATGTGCCAGCCCTTATCCCTCCCTATAAGTTCTTTTACAGCCTTTACTTTATTCCATTCCTCCAGCTCCTTCGATGCATGAATCCCATTCGATGCCATTATTGGATTAACTGGGATGGGATAAATGCTCTTTCAATTAATTCAATTGAAATCTCTGTCTTGACTGCCAATCCTTAGCCCAAAAGAGCTCAGGGCATGAGATGCAGCGGTTAGGTCCCTCTTGTCTTCTGCACCGGTTCCTGATTCAATTGCCCAAGAAAGAAAGGGCTATGCGAAAGGTTGCTTCAATATTCCTTTGGGCGGGTAGTTTTCGTTGAGAGCGAGGACCGAACGGATGGAAGAGGCACGTGACTGCTTGAAAGAAGAAGGCTATCTCCATTAATTATCATACCCGACTAGTCCCCAGTCGTTTCCATAGTCATTATCCATAATGATGATTTTTGGAGCATCACCTGCCTTTCTGGAGTTAAGGCTTTGCCTGGGTTGTTTCGGCTGTAGTTGGTGTTGGTACTTCAACCGGTGCTTTTACAGTCCCACCATCATAAGGAAGAACTACCCGGAAGGGTAGGGAAGGTCAAAAGAGTGGTAATCTTTCCTACCTACGGCTAACTCAATCAATCTTAGAGGGGGCCTCTGGATGCATCGGTCAGAACGGGGATTCCATCTTGCATTTGATGCCATCTTCTTTCTCCGCTCCGATTTAGTTTGTCTCGGTGACTGGCGGTTGTTGAATCAGTCTTCATTGGTAGGAGCTCATATAAGGATTGCTACGTTCTGATAGAAGGTAGCTGCCTTCTCTCTAATCAAAATGCCCAATAGATATGATATAAGATCACCTGACCCGCACCCTATTGGCTTCATGATCTCTATCGAAATGCAAATCAATCAACAACCATTGCCCTCACCCCGAACAGCCTATCCAATATGACCTATCGCGGGAGAAGAAATGACATTGACATGACATATAGAGAAGGGCTTTGCCCCACCTAGAGCCCTAATGAACTGCATTCTTGCTAGGCCCTATCGGTCTTTTCATCAGAGTTGCATTGGAAGAGCTCGATGGATCACCTATTCTAGCGACTAAGCACCCAAGAAAGGTCTTGACTGCCCATCCGGTTGGAGTTGCTGCTCAGTCGGATACGGATTCTGTAGCTGATCCCGCTCCTGGGTCAGAGAATGAATTCCACTTCCCTGATTAGCACCAATCGTCATGAACTGGAAAGGCTAGCTCAGAAGATGGCTAGGGTGCGGGGTACGGGGTATCTTTTTCATCGGCTTCAGCCAGCGTTCCGCCTCCGCCAATGAGATCTACCCTGATCTTGAGATCGCTAGTGGATGATATTGTTCGACCTCATCAGAGAATGAAGGATGTTGAATCCACTTCAGCTGCTTCTCTTCTGGTAATGCCCATGCCATGGGTTGATTGAAGACTGAGTCCTTGCTTTGCCATTCTTCCTAGGGGTTTGTTGACTAGGGGGTTTGATGTATGTGATGCTTGTCCTATTGGGTTAGTGGAACCAACCCGCCAAGTCCTCTATCTTGGGTTTGTTGAATCCTTCTTTTGTTGGACATCCCGCTGTTTGGTCAACATCAGCCATTTCTATACAATATGGCACAATCAATGGGGTACAGAGGGCTGCTCATTCAATCGATGACTGCAGTAGCTAGTAGACTGGGTTTGGTGAACCTAGGGCTCAGTCCCCTTCTTCAATACTGGGTATTGGGCAATTCAAGATGCTGCTCTTTTGCCGGCAGGTGAAAAAGGAACACCTGGGATGACTACAACAATGTTTCCTTCTTCACTCACTGGGAAGACAGACAAAGAGGGCTAGCTAGTAGTGGGATCGTTGCCGAAGAGGAGGACTGGAATCGAAGAGTTTGCTAATGCTGCTCGAGCTGATGCTTTGCTTTGTTCTGATTACGCGGAAAGCAAGACTTCTGATAGAAGGCCTCGGTCTAGAAGCTCCCTTCTATTCCCTAACAAGCAATTCTGATTCAACAACCAGTCGGGGAAGAGAAGGCAGTTCTCTATCTTTTGATTAGCAAGGAAGGCGCGCTCCAACCCCAGAAGAAAGACTCCTCGGACTGGCATCACTGCCCCGTTCTGTTCCAGGGATAGATTCCTTGTTTGTTGCTCATTGAAGAAGTCTTAGTTTTCAGTTAGCTCTCGGCTAGCTCTCTGTAAGGTGATTCATCGCATGGCGCATGGAAGGGCTAAGCTTCTCTTTTCCCTGAAATCCCTGTCAACAACGTAAACAACTCGTGAAATTGGACTCATGGCCGAAGTCCTGATTCGGCAAGCAAATCAGACAACCAGTCCTTGATTCTTAGAAGACTCGGGAGTTGACATCAAATCCTGGCGCTCGGGGCTAAGCATTAGCATTAGACAGAGAAGAACCTGCTTCTGAGATAGACAGAATGAGAGTGGTCTGACATAGTTGAACGAAGGATTAGCTCAATGAGTACTAAAAAGGGTGCCCTATTTTGCCGGTCGAAGAAGCAGTTAGCTGGATTGAAGTCCCTTCTCTTCAGAGGTTAGCTCTGCAAATGCATTGGATTTGTTTTTAGTTTGTTTCCGGCTTCGCCAAGATTGGGTTTGTTTACCGGATCGAAAAAAAAAACTCGCTAGGAGAATCTTACGAATCAGACAGATCATATACAAAATAGAGGCACAGAAGGAAGACTTAAGTCGTCTTCGGCAAGAATCAGAGAACAGAGCGAGTAAAGAAGAAGAGATTGAGTGACTCTGATCCGCTAGGGAGATTGTCTTCTTCGCGGTGAATCGTCCTCTTTGGAAGCCCTTGGCGGTGAATAAGCTGCCTGATTTGTCATTGGCTTTTGGGAATGGGGATTCAAGATGAGAGTTGCATGAGTTGCTTCGAGCTCTGCCATTGCCATATGCGGCTCCTCAGCTTCCTTCTTGGTTGGGGTGGCCGAGGTATGGTTCTCAGTCTTGATGTCGGAGCACGGAGATTCCGCTATATAGAGCTCAGATGGGACTTGCCTCTTGGACTTCTTTACCGGTTGGGGTTCCCTTCTGAAGATTCCCCTGTGCAAGCATGAAATTGACTTCGATTTCACCGGTTGACTCTACCGCTACCAAGGGACAAGGACAAGGCGGCTTCCGATAAGGATGTGTTCTTTCATTGGACTTCCTCTTTCTGTGGCTACTTCCTTTTCTAAGGTAAAGGGCTCTCTCAGGCTTCGTTCGCTACCTTCGCTTCCGAGCTGCCAATCCCAATCATGGTCATGGAACTCCCTGGGAATTCACTCTATCGAGCATCCCTCTTCTCTCAGTCCAAGACCCGCTCCCATTCCCGTAACCTAACTGCCTAGCCGAAGGAATGGATTCAATCTTCACTTGATTATGGGCATTCTTATAGCTGAGATCGGGAGTTTTCTTATGTGGATAGGACGGTTGTTCAAACTGAGTTTCTATGGCATCTCTAGCTGCCTTTTCCGATGCGGATGTGGAAAGAAAGGACTCCTTCTGTTTAGGCCGCCCCAGTGGGAGCGTCAGAATTGGGATTTCGATCAGGCAGGGTAGCCCACCTTCTTTCTAGTAGCGAAGTTGCTTGCTTCTGAAGATGCGCCTTTCCGGTTCTTCAGAGTGAGGTCATGAGAATGCCTATGCTTTGCGGTCATTCCGGCTTCATCCCACATCCCATCTTCGAGCTTCCTAGCTTCGGAGCTAAGACGGAGCCAGGGAACTCAACCCGTCCATTGCCTTATTTGAAGTGGAATCAGCAGCATATTGGCATCAAAGGCCTTCATACCATTCTCTTTGGATGCTCTAGGCACTCAGCCTTTTATACGGTGGATCGGCTGAGGTCTATCGGCCTCGCCTTGTTCACCATCTTTGGATTCCGGCATAGCAGCATTCTCTATCTAAAGACAGTCTCCCCCGCTAGCTAACTCAGGAGTGAAATCCCCTTCCCTCGCCCCGAGCTACATCTTCTTTCTCGCCGATTGTTGAAGAAGGATAGCTTGGTGATTTCTCTTCGTGAGCCATTCCCGTACCATCCAATCAGGCATGGGACTCGGGCATCGAAGTACCAGGCTTTGCCGTGCCCGTGTGATTCTTCCATTCTTGATTCTCGCTACTGTCTCTGCCGCCGAATCAGAATCGATCTCTGAAGGAATGGTACTTGTTGTTGTTGGTGTTGTTTTTCCCAATCCCCCTCTCCCTGGAGGGCAGCTATTCTGCTTCTTTCTTTCAGTGTCCTTCCCTAGCCCTAGCAGCAGCTTTCCCGTAGAATGACTCTGAGCTAGCTTTCCGCTGATCAAGAAGTAGGGATTGTTGATGAAGACCCCTGACCTGAGAAGGGTGATACGGTTGGTTGGCCCGCGCACATTAGCTATCGATCTTCTCTTTCTCCATAGCGAGTTCCTGGGATTCATTCTTCTATTTCGCATGGGTTGTTTAAGACTTGCTTCTGTCGCTGTTCCTACATGCGTGCGGGTGGAACCCTACCCATAGCTACATTTGACTCGCTCTATGCGCTAATGAGGACTGGAATGGCGCCTATGGGTTGAAGAAGAGTCGTGCCAATTGTTGGCTCAGGGCTTTCGGGCATCTGAGAAGGCCTTTGGCCCGTTGCCTCCCCCGTAGCTACATCTTTATCAAGCTTCTTCCGTCAGCTAACTCCGATGCCCACGCACCAAGCTACGGATCTCTCTTTCGTCCGGGCTCTGTAGCGAACTCATTGGTTTTCTTTCTTTCTTGGCTTGGCCAGTCCGCCTATCAGACCTCAGACCTCTGGGAATCGAGAAAAAATGCCCCATATCAGAATCAGAGTCGTTCCTTGACTTGAGTGCTCATCGGGGCAGCTACATCTTTCTTTCGACTCCTTGCTACCGCGCTCAAAGGACATTCTCTCTTTCTCACTTTAGGTGCCCGTCCTGGGATTCAAGATCCCATCCTTGTCCCTAGCTAGCAGGTAGTGAGTCTTAGTCAAAGTCCTATCTCAGGGTCAGTTGAAACGACCTATATCCCGACCTGTCCACCAAAGAGAATCTCTATGAACGATACATTCCGGGAGGTTCTCATCGCAAATCTCAAACACCCTGGCTGGTTCCTATGTGACTGGACTGCGAGTCCACAGACGAAGGGTCAGCTCAGCAAGCGCAAAGTCTCGAGCGAGGGAAGGGAAAGGTCGGAACCCTATTGAAGAAAGGAAAAGCTTGTTGTCCTAGCCAAGGGCTGTATAGAAAGGGGATCTTGATACCACCTGAAGGGTGGTTGAAGAATGTACCAAGGTAGCAAAAGAATAGAAGAAAAGAGAAGGCATAGCCGAGCTAATTGAGTTAGGAAGAGAAATGTGGCTAGTGGGATCTGAGTGTTCAAAACAAGATCCGGTCACAGGTAATCAGTCTGACGAAGGCAGGTTAGTTGCTATCATTCTTAGTTAGATGACTGTGATGCTTGACCTGCCGATACCAAACCAAGGAAGCTTCCTTTTGAGATAGGGTAGGCATGAGATCAACAATGCCATTGTGGTCAGTGCCAAACGGAACCTAGCAAAGAGTCTGAAGAAAGGGAGGTGGGAAATGGTCCTGATAGTGGGTCTTGGTTGGGAACTTCATATCAGTACTCAGCAAGGTGTCGTCCTCCCATATGGAAGCAAGGTTTCCTATAGGAGTAGGGGGCGATCCGTAGCATCGCGATTGACTAATTCTTTATCTAAAGGGTAGGCGCTGTCAGAGGGAGCTAAATCAGAGTTCAGAGATTCTGTCTATCTAAAGAGCGTAAGGTCGAAGCGTCACTCTCCGTAGGCTAGGGTAGCTTCGCATTCGCACTCCGTGGGTTGCGCCACTGTTTTCCCATCTAATAGCAACAACAGCTACAGGGCTAGAGCTCTTGTCTTTTGATTCTGATTGATCAGTCCTATACCTGGGAAGAGAAATGACTGATGTGATGAAGAGCCAGTGGCTTGTTGATTGATTATGGAACTGTAATGTCAGTGGAATCTACTGAGTGAATTGACTTAGAATAGTGAGCTGAAGTCTTGAAAGGGCTTCTTTAAGGAAGGCATGAACTGGTAGTGGGAAGGAGGAAGGCTAGTTAGAAATTGCTGATGTGAGCATTGGATCTTTGACTCGGCTTGTGGTGGACCTATTAGAATAGGGTTGCAAGTCTTGAAAAGGGGTTCAAACTGGAAGTCACATAGATCAGGAGATTCATCCGAGTGCAATGAAATAGAATAGTCTAATCTATCCCCGAGCACAGAATAGGCAACTCTCGAATCCCTTCTTACTCTTCTCGAGAGGAAGCTGGCAAGGTAACGGATTTCCCGCAGCATTAGCTGGGGAAAGGAGCTAATCATTATACGGTTTCGAACAGATCTTCATTCCGGGATAATCACTACTCGACGAGTTAAGCGAGACAAGGCCAGTCCTAGGAGTCCCCGGAAGATAGAGGCAAGACAAACCAATCCGCTATTCTGCCTTTGTCACGAGCTGGACTGGAATCAGCGTGCTCCAGATGCGATGCATGGTCTATCAATAGCACCTAACTTATGCTAAATGGATTGCAGAGAAAAGTCAAATAGCAATTACAGATGATTCAAGAAGTGCTACCCGCTTGAAAAGAGCTAAACCTCGTAGTTCCATCTTTGATTCTATCTCCTTGCCTATGTGAGAGAATGTCTCTAATGAACTCTTTCATTTCAATGGCATCTCTAGTTGAACTGATAGCTATCTTGCCTCAGCTCAGTTACTTTTAGAGCTACTCCGAATCCGGGGCTCTCTTTCACTCCTTATGGCATCCTTACATCGTGCAAAGTTCATTCTGAGGTGAGGAATGGAAGAAACTTTGTCAAAATCTCCCCTGGTCCTATTGAACCAGACAAAGAATACCTTGGAAAGTCATGAAGTATGGTAGCCTTTTGTCTTCTTTCTCGCCCTGAGCGAGATTTTCGTCGGGGCATTGACCCCATGGCTATTGTGCTTGTGCGTTCCTATCTCTTATGAATGAGTCAACCGGATCGTGAAGGAAGATCTTACTTTATAGAAGCTGCAGAACCAGAGTGGATCTGCTATGAATCCTCAACTTCGAACCAACTCAAGATCGAATTGAAGGCTAGGTTTATATAGGAAGGGGCGAATTCGATTAGATAAAGGCCGCTTGACTATATTAGAGAAAGAAAGGCACTTTTCCTATAGAATCAGAAGGTTCCCTTTCCTCCGATATAGGGTTTTTCTAATAGAAGAAGAGAGGAGAAATTCTAACCAAAAGCTTTTCGCGTAGTGATATATATCTAATTACACCCGGCGTATGATTCACACTCTAGCGAAAGAAAAATCAACAACACCAGTAACATCAGGAAAATCATTCCGACCCCTGACCTACGGCATGGAGCTGAAAGCCTCCGACTAGGCGAACCACCAGATCAAGCCAGACGAGAAAGAGAGAAGGAACGACAGGGCTTGTGGGTAAGGATCGAAGGGATAGGTAGCAAGCAGAGCGAGACGAGCTATTAGAGGACGACTGTGTTGGAGCCGGGAGCGTAGTGAGTGCAAGAAAGGTCTTCTTTACGGTGGGAGAGAGATTTTAGATAGACAGCGGGTTCGCTAAAAAAAGAACTTGGCTGGACCGAATAAAGGCAAATCCATAGTCAGGTCGGTGGGATCAGACCTCTTTTTCTTTCTATGCTTGTAGCACAGTAAGGCTCAGCTATCTCTTTCCTGCAACTCGACTGTTGAACAGGATGGCACGAATCCGCTCTTTGACTTAGTTAAGGAAGGAATAAATTGTTCTCTTTGCGGGCACTAGAGGAGGTAGCTTTAAGTAGGCATCTTTCCTAAGCTGTTCTTGCTAACGTCCTTAAAGGGAGAGAAGTAGCCCGAGGGAGTAAGAAATTGAATACAGAACAAGGTTAAGGAGCATGAAACTGAATTGGTATTAGTGTGGTTTGCTTTCCCTTGTGACTATGGTAGCATGGTTAAGTTAATGTAGCCTATGGCTTCGGTGGTAGCTAGGCTAAGTCTTGGCTTGGTGCTTTAGTTGTAGTAGGTGTGGAGGAAGCCTATCGAAGGAACTGACGGGGGAAGGCACAAAGGCTATAACAATAGGGAAGGTTAACTAGACTTACTCGTTAGAGCGAAATCTTGAAAGGAAGCTTACTCTTTTCTTTATCGTATGGGTCTTTAAGGAGCTCCCATAGGAAGAACTCTTACCAACACTGAACAGCTAAAGAATTTCTTTTTACGAGGCAAAGCAGAGCTTGCCCTCGCCCGATAGGCAATAAAAGGAAAGATTAGGAAAGTGTGAAGCTTATGGGCAGGAAAACGAAGGATGGGAAGATGAGAAGGAAAGGGTGAGCAACAGCTATGTCATCCGATGCATAGGCCTAGGGAATGCCAGGTTCAGCTAGCGTAGAGGCAGGTGAGGAAAGGAAGACGAATGGGCAAAAGCAATATCATAGACGTAAGCTAATCGATCGAAAGAAAGAGGCGATAAGGAGAGACCGAAGGAATGAATGAGCCGAACGGGGCCATGCCAAAGACTCAGAATATCATAGAAAGAAGTCAGGGCGCGTTCATCTGTAGGAAGCCGGAGTTGAAGGAAGAGATTGAATTCTTTCTGAGCCTGGCCCGGTCACTTCAAGGAATGAATTACCTCTTAGGTCTGGATGGCAACTATATCTTTCCGATAAAAGGCCTTTACCTTAGTCCTCTCCATTTTGCTGAATCGAAAGGATGCTCGGTCGACTGCTTCTTTGACTTTATTTCATTCTGTTTTTGCATCTCGGATCCTTGATCCGAGCTTTAGTTCTTCTGTATAATATCCAGTAAGGGGCGCCAATTCCACCTTGAAAGTTGAACGCTACATTCTCGATTCCCTAACCTGTCTTTTTCGCCTCAATCACATGAAGGGGGTGCTCGTCGCTTAACACCAGGGGAGCTACTTCTGTACGTAAGTAATTCTGTTGTTTTCTCGAATGTTGCTGGTGCGGAGGCTCAGTCTTCATCTCCCTCTGCGTGGTTCAGTCCAACTTGACTTTCCCTGGGCCTTCTTTCACTTTAACACTTTGGGTCTGGAGCGGTTCCGTTTCGAAAATGACTTGCTTTGTGTGAGTTCACATTCTTCTTAAGTAGTTTTTTGATAGTGACTCAGATCATCAGATCAGGTCCGGTGCTGTTCAAGAAAGAGTGCCTAAGACGCTGGGCAGCTAAGCTGTCTGAAATGAATTACTTGTTCAAGCGGGGTGACGAATGAAAGCTTCTTGTTCAGCCTTAGAGGTGTTGATTCTACGAGATGGATGCCCAGTTCGTTTGTTCTCTCCCAAGTACATAATTTTACATAGTCCCAGGAGATGGGAAATTGTTTTGGGATGGTTCAGCTTATATTCTATATTACCTCTTGCTTTGCAGACTCTTCTTCATTCGAAAGCCTTATGAAAGAGGAAGAAACTTTACAGCTAAGGAAAGAGTTCAAGCGATTAGCCCCAGACAGAGTTTTTTCAACTAAGTTCTTCAACTCGTTGCCTTTCCACTAAACTCTTCATCCGCCCGTTCCCCAAGGGTAGTTGCCGTAGGGCCAGTTTACGTAGCGTAAGGAAGGACTTTTTTTATTAATATTAATAGGGGTCCCTTTATCATTGCTGCTTCCTTGGTTGCTGCCCATCCTTCCCCGAATCGATGGATGAGGCATTAACGGAAATGCCCAATTGAAAGACTTTTTGGTTGGCTTATGACCTCGCACCATTAGATCGAATAGGTATGTGTTCAGTTCTAGGGAGTACCGATAGGCAGCCCCCAAAAGAGAAACTTCCCTAGACAATGAATTCGCTTAGGATGCTTTTCTTGAATATCCCACGACTTCCTTCCCTTGGGGACTTGTGACCTTTCCAAGGATTATTGTCTTATTTCAGACGCGGAAGATGGCAATGAGAAAGAAAGAAAAGACGTAGTCAAGGGCGCCCTTTTCCTAGCTTCGGATGCAGCATTAGCCATAAAGGGCCTTTCAAGGCCTTGACATCGTTCTCAAAGGATAGAGGTCAGTTGCACAACTTCATCAGACCTTTTGCCCTCTTAAATGCTTGACTATAGAATCATGCTCTTGAAGACGCTGATCGGACTTCTTACTCCTTTAGCTCCCGAAAGGAAAGCAGAGTACCGGGCATTGACACCCCGTCTACATTTTTCCTTACTATAGGAATTGGAATCGGCTTTTGACCGATAACTATATTATCATGTTCTTTCAGACACTTCAGATGCCAATGCCAAAAAAAGAAATCTGAAATCTCTTACTCTTATTGGCAAAGAGAAAAATCGACACCTTTGCCTATATTAAATAAAGTGGCCTTTTGCCTATAGAATCAGTTACGGGGAAGAAGCTCGACTGTAAGGAGAGGAGTGAATCCAATGCTTCCGCTAGAGCTTCTTACCCTTAACTGTATCGGGTTGTTCCCCTAAAGAGTATATTTCATAAAGGGAGAAGCGAAAGGCCTCTAGATCGAATAAAGATTGAAAGGCAGAGGTCAAAATCAAAATAAAAACACAGAAAAAGGTACTAGCTCTTCGGAAGCCATCATCCCATGGCTTCCTTGATCTAGCGAGTGGTCCCTACGCTTCAGAAGCTATAGCCAATAGCTTCCTTGCTCCGTCAGGCTTTCGCTTGCAACCTCGGGAGTCTTTCCCAATCTCTATCATTAAACACCACTAGATCGATACACTTCGTAGTCCATCCTCTTGTTTTGTCTTGTTTGATTCTTTTCCTATCCTCCGGAGCAGTAGGAACGTTAACTATTAGGATTAGGACTTTATTTGTTTCTTTTTTTATCCCCTTCCTTTCTTCTTTGAATTAGAGAATAGAAAGGGTTAGTAACAGCGCCGCAACCAATAACATTTACACAGGAGGATACATCTGGAATCAAAATTCCACATGTGGAGCCCCTATATACATCACGGTTTTTAAGGATGGATTTGAGATCCACAAAGTGGTGCTGATCGACAATAGGGCTTGCTTACTAGTACGCAACTAAAGAAAGGCTTTTTCAACTGAAAAAAGTCCGGTCTATTATTGATATCGAATTGCATGGCCAGTAGAAGCAGTGGAACATACCAGCACGGGCATCATTCCATCAGTCTCAGTGCATTAGTTCTTTTGCAAGCTAGCTACGTTACCCGCTATCATATCTGGGCACCCAACACCTGCACCCCGCTTCGCTACAACTACGTGATATACGGACAGACGATACAGAGAACCAAGACCCAGCTTCCGAACAACTACTACGACTACGATGACAACTTCGCTTAGCCCATGAAAGAGACTACTCTTTTGAAAGCCCCTCGCCTGGCTTTTCTTAGTCCTTTCCCGCATTTCATTGAAAATTGGATCTTCCTTTGCTCTTTCTGGCTTAGTCGTTTAAAGAGATAAGATAAAAGAAGAGTGCTACGAGCTCCTAAGCCCCGGGGCAGGAGACCAAAAGTGGTAGAACGAAGAAGGTCGCCCTTGCTATTATTATTATATTAAATAATAAATAAAGTTGACTGACCTAGGCCCATAGGATGCTAAAGGATGCAGCTAAGCGGCCCTGGCCCTATACGAAGGCTTGTTGCCACTTTTCTACGAAGAAAGAAATCCAGCTAAGGCTATTTCCGGGGGAAATGCTTTACTAAAGGTCGCCCTTTCCTAGGCTGAAGATGCCACGTAAACGAAACCCCAAAGCGAAGGATAAAGACCTGCTGCCACTATTTAAGGAGTCGAAGTGACTGGCCTTTCTCTTATTATACGATAATGCAGCGCAAGGAAGAATTCGTATGCGCTTTCGGCCCTCGAAAGAAAGGGATTGCTGACATGAGGTCAGTGGTCACAAGGAAGAAGCATATCCAAGTCCAAGTTTTGGGTACTCGGCCTGTAGATTGGCTATAGCTTGCCCCAACCCCCAGCTTGACAGATTATCTTTGTGTTCAGCTTCTGGTAGGGGCTGGAAAGGATGCTAATACCCCCTAGGCTTCGTCACCACCTGAGCTTGCTGACATAACTACTTCCCTAAATCTAGCTCTTGACGGTGCCCTTGCTGAACCACCTAAAGGAAAGCCTGATAAAGGTGGTAAAGGAGCATCAGTAATATTAGTAGCTACGCCCTCGCTAGTAGTTATCATTAAGAGGTCACTCTACTACTAGAAACTATATACTACATTTCTACTTCTGAATGGTCCCTAGTTCGCCTAGCTTTCACGTGTCGACTGCTTTCTCTTTACTTTACCTTCTGACTTTCTCTTTTCGGCATAAGCTCTTGCCACTGAAGAAGCTGGTTCACTCCTCCAATCAAGTGGTCAAGCCTGCCAATCCCTGAGAACCCGACAACTCGGCTAGCCCGGATCCATCTCATAGGCTTCTTTGGTGGCTTTCCCCCTTCGCTACTTTCTTAAGATTGAAATGGAAGTCAAGGAACCTATAGACAAAACGCTGGTTTGGCTCATCTAGATTCAAATCTTTCATTGGCAGCCCAATTGAAGAGCCAAAAACAAGCAAAGCGAGCAAGTTTGGAAAGGAGGGACTCATTCCACCGGATTGCTGAAATCGCTCAATTGAAGCCAAACCGGGTTACTCGATAGAGTCTATTGAGATGCCAGTCAACGGTTGGCAGGGCTTGTTATGCCCAAAACAAGGCTTTTGATAAAGGATTCTCGTAAGAATTGGCATTTTGCCTTGCCTTTCCTAGAGGTCGAAATCCCTAGCCAAGCGGATCCAACTCGGATTTGACTTCATCTCCAACCCCAGAACCAAAAACCTCCCTTGAGCTTGGTCATCCCAGATGAGCTGAGCTACGAAGTTTGGCATTCGTGAGGACGCTGCCCTGTCAGAAAGGGTCATTTGAGAATTGGGTCACCGCGGCTGAGCTTCAATCGAAATAGTGATTATTTGGACAGGTTTGCTTATCCAACCCTCGAGTTTAAGGTATCTCATTAGGTCCGGCCCTAAAACGCCTAAACAAAACTCGGCCTTGCTTGCAACAAGGAACCTAGACAGAAGAAAGGAATCGAGCCTTCAAGCTGACGTCTGAATATCTCATTCATAATCCGACGAGTAAAATGAGAAAGGGGCGCTTTCATAGCTATAGCTTGCTGCGTCAACTGGCCCTTCGTCATCCTTTCTGTGAGGTAGCTTGTCTCCTCCAGCTTGTCTGGTTAATGGGGCTCTCTATTTAAAGATTCAAGAAGTCACTCCGCTTTCTGGGATGGAGAAGTTTCCCTATCTTTGATTTATTCGCCCTACGTGATCATCTACTTTCTTCCAGTGGAGAAAGGACAGACCCCCCGTCTAGTCGAATAAGTAAAAGCGATTTTGGTCACAGAAATGGGAAAGACAAAAGCAAATCTGAAATCTTAGCCTTCATTCACTGATAGCGTGGTCAGGCTCGGGCTCGCTTCCGCACAGGCTCGCTTTTCTTCTCCAGTAGCATCTTCTGAATATGCTTATGTGTGGGATGCTGTTCTATATCTTGATTCGGAAAGATCACTTTCAGAACGGATGCATCTAAAGCTCTCGCTTTCAGAGCAAGGAAAAGGAACTCTACCCAACAGGAGCTCGAAACAGCCGATAAGGGCTTCACAACGAGTCCATCGAAACGAAGCTAATTCTATTCTAGTAGTAGCACTGATTGCCACTTATGCCTTCTTAGCCGTGTCGTGAAAGTCCTTTGCTCAAGCCAAAAGGGATCAAGGAAGTACGAGCTAGTAAGATGGTTAGACCCCCAGAGAAAGTACCTATACAACAATATCTATTGTCCATACAAAGACTTGAGGTGACTAGCCTTAGCTAACAGCAGAGGTATTCTCTTTGCACTTGCTCCAGACTATCTTGCTTGGATCACCGCTACCTCACTCCCTATCCGATTCTTCTCCTCAGGATATTCTATCGGCTTATTCTCCGACAATAGATATTCGCAGTATCCCCGTTACAAAGGAACTAGTCTTAGGACACTTGAAGAGGCAGACTAACAAGCAGAAGCAGGCAAAAAGGCTCAAAGCCGAGGAAAAAGAGAAGAAAGAATTCCCAACATCGGTGTCTGCCAGGGTATTGCTTTTCGCGGTCTCAGTAGGATTGTGAAAACCTTGCTCCGATATGAGTTGAGAAGTATCTAGGGAAGTCCCCCTATAATATAAAGCTAGTCCCCGTTCCACTCTTCTCTCAATGGTCAGTGCTTGGAGATTCGGGTACAGCGGGATCACTTTTCAGCTTGTTAGTCTGCTATCGCTTCCTCGGATGCCATGATAGTTTGATATAGTTGATGTAGTATAATCTCCTGCTTTTGCCTAAGCATCCGCCATCGAAGAGTTTGCAGTCGGAGGAGTCTGCCATTGCTGAATCGCTCGCTGACGGCCCTCAACAGATGCTCTTGCTGAGCCCTTCTTAGATAAAAGTTTACTTTGGTCTATCTTTCTCCGCCTTAATGGGCTCTCTGCTTGAGAGTAAAAGGCCTTCCGCGCCACAAGGACAAGTGGCAACTAGGTGAATTGGGAAGAAGCCACCTCTGCGTAAAGAAAGGGGGGTAGTAGTTAGACTTATTTATTAGCTTAAGGGCCGCCAATGGCTATTTCATATCTCGCTGTTGATGGATCTTCTGCTCCTGCTGTCGAAAGAATCCGCTCTTGCGGATCCGGGTTCTCTTGCTCAATCGTCCCATAAACCATAAATAAAAAAGTTGGCTTACCGGAAGTTTAAGCTGAGTTGGGGAAGTTCCCCTAAATCCAATGCCAAATACTTCTGCTTTGGCACGTTTAAGCCAATCAACGTGATGGGGTAGGAGCTTAACCCATCGTTTTGGCATCCCAATGATGGGGTTCTTCTATCTGTGGGAGCTACTAAGTTACATTACAATCATTGAATTGAACCGGGAGTCCCCTTTTGTTATAAAGATATCGTACTCACCCCTTTTTAGATAAATTTAGATAAAGTGAAGCGCGCAAAGAGAACAAACAAGATGGTGAGAAGCGGACGTGGGGCACTCCTCTTTACCCATAATTTGATAATTCGCAGTATGGTTGAACCCGGGACCGGATCCACAGGCGTTGGAACTACTCTCAGGACTCTCTCCCTTTTAGCGCCGGGCAGGAGATATATTTTATAAATTGACTATATTTATTGATTGGAAAGAAGGAAGTTTTCTCTCCTTAGATTCCCAGATATAGAAAATAGAAAAACTCTCCTCTATCTAGTATTCAATCCGAGTCCTATGTGACTAGGGACGGCCACCGCCCTCTTTCGTGGGAATACTTTTGACTCAATCTCTATTCACGTAAGAAGAAGGACGCCATCTTTAATATTGAGGAGGCTCTTACCTAGACCTACTATCAGGCTATGGTGAGATCGAGCAAAGAAAGATACAGTAAGATTATAGTATTCTTTCCCTTTCCCCAGCAGCTGAGAAGGCCATGACGAGACCTACGATATAGACCAGGAATCTATCAGCCGCTTGGTGACGGTCAATAAATAGGAAAAAGGGCGCCTGCCTCATCTTCTGACTGGCCCAACGGGGGAATACTCTGACTCTGAAACTGGCGCTAGCCCCGGGCATGGATTCGGGGGACAAGTCTAATTCATCAACAACTGGGCTTACCGACTCTACCTGAAACTGCACTTCCTGAAGCTGATGGAAGTACGCTCAGATGAAGAAGTCCCGGTTCCGCTATTCTTTTATTCTTTCAGGGAAAGGTAGTTCGGCGGAAAGGAATCGGAGATAAAAGAGCTCTCGTTCCAGCAGCTTTGGCTGTCCCAGAGGTGAAGGAGTGGAAAGGGGCAAGCGGCATCTAAAACAGGAGCGCAGAGGGATTCTTTTCATGACCCCAACAAGGGGCTCCCCTCTTAGGTCCACAAGCAGCTCCCCTATTGGACTTTTCTCTTAAGTAAGGGGTCGAGACCACCTCTAGTTATAATCAATCAGGGCGGGGGTTCACAGAAAGGACTTAAAGCGGTATCGCCGCTGCCGTCACTCTCCTAGAGACCACAAGACGGCGGCTATCGTTGGTCTATATTCAAGAAGCGGAATGCTGGGATAGGACGACCTATCTGTGTATAGATCCAACGCCGGTAATAGAACGATCAAAGCCGGCTGCTAAACTCCGAAAGTCGCAAACCTGTCTGTCCTGTTGGGAAGGCAGGACGAGGAACTATAGTATTGCAGTGCTCCTTTTCCCTCTATAAAATGCCTATCGACGAAACAGAAAATATCAGCATGAAGAGGTTAGCTGTGAAAGAGGCATTCAATTTCTTCATTCATATTCATAGGTTAGTATACTAAAAAAAAATCTGGAAGCAGAGTGGTGAACCGCTTCGCCTATCTGGCCATCGCAGAGCCCTGGACCCAAGCAAATATAAAATTTATAAGGCCTCGTGCCGAGATAGCCCTTCTTCCAACAGGGAAGAAAAGCAGATAGCAGTTTCTTTACTCATGTGGCACAACGAAAAGTTCAGGATTATGCCAAGGTCAAGGAAGGGCATTTTTCTACTCAATCGGAAATGAGTTAGAGTTCAAGGTCCGGCTATCTCGTTAATCGGTATAGCTTTTTCTTTCATTGGTACTACTCCGATTCAATTCCTTCGAAACCGAAGAGACAGAGTATCAGTTGATGCCAATTCTTCTCCGCTTCCACTGGATTACTTATGATTGAATAGTTCACTGGTCCACTGGGCAAGGGCCCTACGACATAAGGCCTCCTCCTACGAACCTAAGGAATAGAGTTCTGCATCGGGTCTTTCTTCCTAGTTACCTTTCAAAAGCGGATAACCACCGGAGCGATAGGCACCTTCTATTCAAAAAAATGTATGCTGCTTTTCTCTCCTTAAAGAAGGAGGTGATTGAGGCAGTACGGTAAGAACCTCTCCTTTAGAGCTACCTGCATTAGTTATTATAATTCTAGCAGGGCTTATTCCTTCAACACCAGCTAGGGCATTGATCCCTATAAATTAAGGAACCTAGCCTTTGCTAAGCGTGAACTTCCGCTATTTCCAATACCAAGCGCTGAACATATCTATTCTCTGAACCAGAACCAGATAGAATATCTACTAAGAGGATAACTAGATAGATGGAACAATGATTGACCTTTTAAAGGACTCTTGACGAGTATAAGACAATGATGTTTCATACTAGGAAACCAGTATAATACGGAGAACGATAGGAAGTCTATTTTCTAGGAGCTAAGGGGGTCATCGGATTGATTGATAGGGTTGTTCTGTTCTACACCGAAGAGATAGCACGAAAGAAGCCACCACGTCATGTACACTCACTCTCCGAAGGCCTTATTTCTTTGACTTCGAATAAGGATTGCAAGTGGATTGCCAGAGTTAGCTTTGATAGTCTAGCTCAAAAAGTGAATTTAGATAGTGCCCCTTGTTAGCTGTCGCAGGAAGTGAAGCAAACTCGACCAAAGGAAAAGTCTGTTCCTGCTTCGTTTTCTGTTCCCGATTCAATCTTCACCTTTCCTGAATGAAGAAAGAGAGTGAAAGAGAAGATATCAGTGCAATAGGTACAGAGGGGAGAGAAACAGTCCTTCGTTCGCTTCGGCAGAAGAAAGCCGAGAAAACAAATAGGAAGAGCACTATGCAAGCTTATAATTAAGTCAATATATAGAAGCTATCACCACCTCGAGCAGTCAAAACAAAGTCGTTATGGCTATGTTACTAACATAGACAACTATGAATGGTATTCATTGACAGGAGTGACCGCTTTCTAGTCGTAGTTGGTACCGCCCCTGTTCACTTCAGCATGCAAGGAAAACCTTCGGGAAGAATCCAAGTTTTTCTCCTCTGCAAAGCTATCAATGCTTTATTCACGATCTTTTAGCAGTCGATCGTTCATTCTCCCTCCCCAGTGGTTTTCGAAAGCTCGACATGAAAGAATAAAGAAAAATAGGAAAAAAAAGTACGGGGATCCCATTCCTTAGTCAGGACCAGGGCTTCCTCGTGAGCCATAGTTCTAGTGTAAGCATATAAATTAGCCTTATCCGAACCGAACCCATCTTACCAAGTCGAGCCCTTTCTGGTTACAGGGAAATAAAGAGAAAGAATCGAGTCACCGATAGCGCATCTCTATAGATCCCAAGGAATTCGCGTATAATAGATCTAGACTCAATTATGGATCTTGTCTTTCGACCTATCAAAAGTCGGACAGACCAATTACATATATAAGAGAGATGCGCACAATCTCGCTTTGAGATGACACGCCCAAATGAAAAGACTCCCATGCCTTTCTTGGTGTAAGAGCCTTCCCTGTCTCGTTTATTGGGCTAAGGGTGCAATTACCTTGAGATTCAGTGCGCTAACACTCTTATAAGAAAAGAAAGGAACGAAGTCGCATCTACCTTTAGGACTGATTGCAGTGCTTTCCTCTGGGGTCTCAACTACTTTAGCATCCCCTACTTGAGAAAGGAGTGCTGCAAAGCTCCTTAAGGTTAAGTTAGCAACTAGGTCTCCCCTTTATGTTAGAATGGTAGCTTCCTAACCCCGGCTGGTATGGATCTCTATTCCGAGCTACCTCCAGATCACCTCTGGGTTCACGGCCTTCCCGGTAAGAGAACTTTAGCTAGAGCGCCATAGCCCCCAGATCTGTTGTAGGCAAGGCAATTAGATCTGTAGCGGGATCTTCCCCTCCCTTCAAGAACTGGGAACCAGGTTGTAAAGCTCATTCCCGGTCTTGCAACTTGGTCATTTGATCGATTTCCTTGTAAATTTCCTAAGCATGAGAGGAAGGAACCGCTTCTCTGAGCCCCCGCTTTTTGGGGGGCGGGAGACGCTATGCCAGATAGGGCGCCTCAAATCTTCGAAAAATCACACGCAGAGGGATTGTGGAAAGGCCTGTAGATGTGCTGTGCCCCTTTTGGGAGAAAATTCCTCAAAGCCCGGTCCGGATAAGCTAACTCTTCCTTTTGAGCTAGGGCCAACCGCTTATGAGCTGAAAACCCTGCTCTTGACTTCTCCTTTTTAAGAAAAGGTTCTATGGCTCTTGTGCTAGAATTGCTTTTGGGAGCTCAATGAAAATTATCGTAGTGTAGTTACAGTCAACACAGTAGCTTTAACGTGAGCAGCGCTTCGCTCCTTATCTTATCTTATCTTATATAGGCTATACACCGTGCTGAATGAAAAAGTTTCCCCATTCCCATTTCATTTGTAAGGACAACCCTTACCTCCTCTCTTCCAACTAGAATGCTTTTATTTGAGGCGTTCTGGTTTTGCTTATGCACACCGGGCTGCCTTAGTCGGAATAGGCAAGCGGTGTGCTAGAGTGATGGATATCTAATTTTTTTTATGAAGCATCAGCTGAACATTTACCAATATGGGTCGCAGTTGGATCCAACCGGTCCCACTCGTTATTCACCCAGCGATTGGATTGAGATTTCCTTTTCGGAATCTTCTCCATCTGAATGAAGTTGTCAGAACTGCCACCATCGAGAAGAATGCGCACGGTGGTGCCTGCAATCGACCCAGAAGTACATTTGCCAGAAGTGCCATGATAAGCTTGTAATGACAAATGATGCAAAGTTGGAGAATCATCCGACGGAAGATCCGGTGGAACAGGTTCGGCGACAACAGAGGAGGAAAGATCGCCATCCGGTTCATCCACCTGCAGAATCATGTATTGGCGATTCGGACATTTTGTGCTTCCACGAGAATTTATCGTCGCAAGTAAAGCACAACCCCTTTTCCCGTCGCAGTTGCATTTCTGCTGCCGACAATTTCTTCACTGGTGGCAGAGGCTTAGTTGGAGGAGACGGAAGGTAAAGCAAAAGAACTGGAAAGCTGGGTGGACTTCATAGCCCGGTCACTTCCGAATATGCTAGTCGAGATGTCCTCGAATGCGAATGGACTAGATGCCTGAACCTCGGTCAACTAAGTTGTAGTATCCATCATGTTCACTAGGCCCTTCCCGCTTTGCAAACAATCTCTTGGTGCTGTTAGGAAGCGAGGCACACCTTTCTCCTCCCAATGGGCCGGTGCCTTCTATATATAATGAATCTCCCTGTTTTTGGGGCGATCCAGTAATAAAGAATATCCCTGCTCGCAGGCCCAGGCCGCCAAAGCCGGCTTGACACGACACCGATTCCCAGATCAGGCCATATCTGATACCGGTTTGGACATATTCATTAGTGAAGGACCAGGCCCATGCCAGCACATGGCACTGATAGAAAGATATATGTTGAAGAAGGATTTTCCCTATCATCGCTGGCGAATTCCGTCACCCACTTTAGCTTCGTGTGCATAGCCTTCCTTTTGCCTTCGGGAGAATAGATGTCTAATGAACTTCCCCTAGAAAGACTTGGGAACCCCATGTATAAATCTTTCTCTAAACGCAAGAGCTTAACTATCTATCCTATCCGTAGGAGCAGTATCTAAAGAAAGTCCCCTTAGGGGTGTACATTAGAAGATCCCCGACTCTTTCCTAAGGCAGATGCTCTGCAGCGGTCCACGTGACTCATACCTAGTCTCCATCTGATTCGTGAAATAGAAAGATAGGTGTTACCCTTATAGAAAAATCCATGGGTATTGTACAAGATATAAAATGCAACACATTGTCTTGTTCACCTTTATTGAATCTCGACGCTACGTGTCTAGTAAATAAATAGCCCCAGGCCAAAAGGGGACTATGATAGGCAAGACTCAAGATCATCCGTCCTCCCATTAGTCCAGAAAGAGCAGTCAATTTTCTATAGCACTCTCTTCCCGCCTTGAGGAGTTATCCAGAGTAAGGGAGCACAAAAGAAGTTCACGAGAGAGGTACCTTGAGCTTAGGATCCAAGTAAGCATCCCTTTCCCCTAATCCAATCTGCTAGTCTAAAGCGCATTTGACAATATGAGGATTCAACCCCAAATGTGTTAGGATTCGTGTCAACAAGCTTCCATCGCCTGAATCAGCGCTGCTGCAAGTAATAGCTATAGCTAAGGCTGCCACCACTGCACTATTTTATCTGACCTACTTTCTATATGGTCTATAACAACTGTAACATATATATTGAAAGTAATCTTCTCACTTTCTTTTCTTAATTGGAACTCAGTACTACCCATTCATAATGGTTCCAATCCAAGGTTGAAGCACCAGTACTCTTTAGTGAGATCGCTCTATCGGGCCTCATGCTATCCTTCAACCAACGCTCTTTCTGCGTCTTACCGCACGCTCTATCTGACAGAACGATATTTCCATGTTATTTGAAGAAGTAATAAGCCTATTCTTTTTCTCTTTCTCTTCTTAGTTCATTTTATCGTATTATTCAATTTAACTGCTTCTTCTCGCTATAATAAAATAAGTATTTAAACTATCTTCCTTTGCGAGATCGAATAGATCGAGTAGAGTAAGCTACAACCCGATTAGTGAGATTGAAAAGACGGTCGGCGAACGACGATTAGCTACCGGCTTTACGGCGATTAGCGGCAAGTCCATCGAGAAGCTGCAAGCCGAAGACAGTCGAGTAGCTAGCCGTAACTCCCTCTCAACCAGAGTAGCTCCACAGCAGTTAATCGAGGAAATCCTAAAGGGAGAACTCTCGAATAGGTTGTCGGAGACTGACTCAGTTAGGGATGTTTTAACTACTTCAGAAAATTTCCCGCGCCGGGCCTGAACTCGTTAGCAGCTTTACGACGACCCGGCCCCGAGAACGCGATTAACAACACAGAAAACTTAGCTACATTACGGCTATCTCGAACCGGATAGATCGACTTAGCTACTCTGAATGATGCACTTTAAAGCAGCTAGTTCAGATGGAACTAAGGAAAGCTTGCTTTACAGCGCTCAGTCGCCGCTAGGCTCGTTCTCTTTAATAGGAGGTAAGCATCCTATCTCTCAGCAAATGCACCCCATCCCTCTCGCTTTTTAGTGGCTTCCGGGCTGGTTTGCTTGGATTCGAGATAGGTTGCTTCCCTTCCTTTGCTTGAACTGAACTGATTGATGGCCGCTTGACGACTAGTCAATCGAAAGCTACCTGTTAAGATAGAAGCAATCCAATCCATCAGTCTCTTTAAAAGAATTCTTTTTAGGTATACTTTCAAATCAAAGAGTAGTTGATAAAAGAGAAGAAGAGAATCGAAAATAAAGAGAAGAATTCACTGCTTAAAGTATAATAAATGAGAAGAGAATCGCTGAGTGAGTATCGGACAAGCTCTCGAAGAGCACCTGGAAGTTCCACCTCTGCGTATTGCTCTGGTACTACTCTAATCGAAGGTGTAAGGCCGACGCTTTCCGAAGGGTTTCCCGACAGGTTACAGCTCTGAGGAATGCTGTGATATCACTCATAGGCGGGCTCTTTCTGATGTCTAAAAAACTAACCCTCCTTTTTACTTTGATATTGCCAGAGGGTCTCCCTTAGTTTTAACTACGTCAAAACCTTTGGTTCGGTCGGTCGTCCAATCTCTGCTTCCTTCCAGTCTCGATGTGCCCAACAACGACAGATACATTCGTTGTTCCCCGCGTCTCCTACTCCTACCTTCGTACTGCAAGCCAGCCTTTCACTCGAAACTCCCGTTACCGCTGTCCCTATTGGCTTGTCTCCATTCGTTTTGCTTTCCCGGATTGTGCCATCCTATTAGCCTCTCCATCTTTGCCCTTCCCGGCGTCTAGCCTTGTAATTATTAATTAGTAATTGGCTGATTAAGATCAACTGCCTCCACCATGGGTGGTTTCTTAATCTCAATACCGTAGGAATGCTCTTGGTCTTGATAAAACCAGATCAGGATCAATTGACTTCGTAACCTATGCTTTCTGCGTTCCATACCCCAACCCTCTGTGGGACTGCTCGCTTTGGCACTGTAACTTGATCAGTAAGTGAGTGAAACAATCGCTGCTGCTGGATTGTTC
>NW_027266204.1:0-39518 GCF_036785885.1 Coffea arabica
AAAAAGAAGGGATTGGTCCTAATCCACAAACCAAAAGAGGGATCGCAAGACATGGGAAGCGATCTTGCCGTGGCTGAACACCAAGCCAATCTCGACAAATAGAGGTCGAAGCAACTACATCATTCAAGTCGGAAGTAGTGCTTTCTACGCTATTGGCATACCTTGTGGCATACCTGGAATCTTGCCAAAAATCCTTTCTTCTCTTAGGAGCGTAAGCCACTCTGTGTTCTGATTCACTTGCTAAGAGCGGTGGGATGATGCGCATTGAACTTGACTCCACCCATAGAGGTGCATAGCCCGGCGAAAGAAGGTTTGACCTAAGGCTACGCGAATGCCTAACCTACTCGCTAACTCGAGTCCAAAAACTAAGGCAATAATCATTGTTCACCGACGGAACAGACGACTAGCTAGCCAACGGAGGCGTTAAGCCGCCAGAGGCCGTACGCTGACAAGCCCAATCCAACGGAAGGGAGCCTCTAACTTGCCTGACCAAAGGAGAAAAAAAGAAAAGAAGAGTAGTTGAAAAGGAAGGAGTACGATCATCATCTTATGGAACGGGATTAGCTTTAGCTAAAATTTAGGAATGCCCTGCGATCAGCCTCAAGGCTAGGTTCAGGTCCGGCTACTACCGCATGGCCATGAGAGATGCGATTCTGGATTTTCCCTAGTGAACGAGGGGCGGCTGCGCTTCTATCTTATGGATAAAGGCAGGGATCACCGCAACCTGGAGCTGTATAAGGGGGTTCTATAAGTTTCACGCCCCGTCTAAGGCTCGACCGAGCTGTACAAAACAACGAACGCTATGAATGCATGGGGAAAGGCAAGACCCAACCCCAACCGGAAAACGTGATCTACTCGTTACTATAAGATATATTGAACCAGAAGAGGAAAGAGCGAGCCACAGATCATAGCCTTATAGGCGAGTTGGAGAGCCTTGAATAAGGCAATTCATATTTCTTTCTAATTGAATTGGTTTTTGTTCATTCTGCGATGTAAAATGATGAAAATGGTTTCTCCACTCGGAAGACAGCAATCCAAATGGGAAGAGTTTTCTCTCTTATGTGCAATTTCATTAAAACCTGTTCTCGATTGCCCGAGTCTTTTTTCAATCCATTTATTTCACACTTCCCGGTCTTTCTTTTTTATTAAACCCTTTTTTTATTGTGAAGGTAAGAGGGTGCAGTTACGGTAAGGCTTGAGAAGGTCAGGGACGGAGGAGTAGGAGGGGCTAAGAAGAGGAGATTAGTCACCAAGGACCTTAGACGTAGGAGAGGAGGTTCAGGTTGCTTCCCCTTGGTGCAGTGATTAACAAACAGCTTGGCTTGTTTACGCTTTTCAGACCGTGCTGGGCTGGGATCGTTTCATTCTATATGGGCTATAGACCAGAAAGGATAGTGATGACGAGGCGGAGGTTCTGAAAGAAATGACTCGACCTATCTAAAGAGTCCCTTTAAGGAATTGATCGACTAAAGGAAGCATCGATGTGCAGAAAGAAAAGAATGAAGATTGGGTAAGTCAAGTCACGTAAAGACCAGCTTTCTTAAGACCTGCTTTCGACAGTTTCGTAGAGTGATGGCTATAAGTAAGAATGAGTGTAAAACAGTCTTCTCACAAAAGACCTCTCCCCTGTGATTTAAAGGATGGGCTTTAGACTGAATTGATGACTTCACAAGAAGAAGAAGAACTTGTTGTTTAAGGGATTCGCACTGACCTTCCCTCTGTGGATGGTATGCCCGGGAGGTGACTAGGCATTCCCACGTGCGGGTTCTCCGGTGCCCTCTCTCTTTACTACATTCTCTGTGCTCACTCTGCTACTTATCACCCGATAGAGTGGCTTCGCTCCTCCCGAAGGCCTAATCTTCTTAGTGAGAACACTTAGCTTGTCTGTGAGGTAAGAAAGAGTAGGATTTCACCTTCTTCTTATAGACATTACATTAATAAGAAGATTTAGCTGTAAGGGTTAGTCTTTCACCTCACTTGCTGGGCATTCCTTTTTGCAGCAATGTTGGGCTTTTTGAAATCCAGTCCTTTCAGCCTTTCTTGCTTAGATCTTTTCTGGTAACTGCCTCGTAACTGCATTACTATAGTGCTTTCCCTTTCATTTATTACATAACCTTCTTTTTTCTCTCTTTAAGCAGAAAAGGGCAGATAAAGGTTCTGAAAGAACTCACACCCATAGGCATACCCGAACGACTCTCATTTCCTTGCTTCAGTTGGTTCAGGAAGCTTTGGCATCGAGACGCATTACGATAGCTATAGCTAGGCCGGGTGGGATTCTCTCTCTATCTAATGGTTATGAATAAAGTGATGAATCAAGTGGATCCTTACCTCAGTAGCTGGGAAGGCAGGCCCTTAGCTTCAACTAGTTCAGTTTGAGTCTTTCTCAGGAGTAGTTGAATTGCTAGTAGGCAGAAAATCAGTAGTGCGTTAGCTTATCTGTTCATTTTCAAACAACCCTTGTTTGTGCTCCTTTCTCTTTCTAAGCCGCTCTCGCTAGCAGGGAATCTAGTTCAGCAAGGTCCATAGGGTGAGCTCGCTTGAAGCTGGGTCTGCTTGGTATGGTCTTGGACTGAAGTAGGCATTCTTATCTGACTCTTACAGAGAGTTATAGTACTAGGATAGGATAGGTCTTCGCTTGACTCGTTCGCGTATACCTCTTTCTCAGTCGTGTGTACAATCTGACGACGCCAATATCACTGACGAATCGAATAAGGAAATGCAATTGTCTATAAGTACGTTAGCTAAGTATAATCATGTTCGAGTGTCGCATTTGATGGAGCAGGTCTTGATGCGAATCGATACATTATTGAAGGCAAAAGCCCCTCACAACTCTTTCAATGCGAAGTCCGAGATAACAAGTCTTCTCTGGGAGCAGCATCGTTTCGGTTTTCCGCAATGCATAGATTCGATCTTCCTAAGCCAAATAAACCAGGACAGCTACGACCAATCACTCTCTACTCTACCCTATGCCAAGGATAGAATCGTGATGGATGCGATCCCCCAGGTCGCCGAATGAGTTATTGTCTGGCATTTTCCGTGATTGTTAATATGGCTTTGGTTGGGATTGAGTAAGTCAAAGCTTACTGACCGCTTAGGACAAGGGTGATTCTTGAGACAGCGACTCCCACAGCATTAGATTAGCCCAAAAGCAACTCCTCAACCCCAGAAATGCGAGTCAAAGAGCAGGTTCCATAAAGAGAAAGAGGTGCCGTCACTGTAATGTAATAAGAGTTCAAAATGGAATGATCAGCTTGAGTTGACACCTTTCGTTCACCAATACTGGTAGAGTAGGAAAGAGTGGCAACTGCAAATATTACCATCTCTAGTTATTCGACTATTGATCTCTCTTTTGATTCCTCGGACAGTAGGAATTGCCTTTGACTTTCATTATTCTATATGAATTCTGGTTCTGTCTCTTCCTAGCGGGTACGACAGCAAGACCTTCTATAGCATCAAAAGTGGATTCCATTTCTAGTCTGACAACCACGGCAACAACTATACTATTGAGGAAGATCTCCCATTGATTTCAAAATTCATCTTAGATGTCGATGAATCCCAATCAATCCCTTTCGTACCATCTTCTTACGAATCTGATTCACTTTCTGAACCACCAGCAGTTGGCTCTGGGCATTGAGTCCTGACTCCTTCCGGCAACAGCGCTGACTTCTATGACACCACCACCGGTACCGGTTAGGAGAGCAGCTTTTTGCCTACTTCTCTTCCTGAAAGTCCCAGAGCTGATGAAATTTTCTGTCTTCTGATTCAATTCCATCTGCACCTGACACCAGCAAGGTCAATCTCTTTCTTACTCGTCCATTAACAAGGCAAGAGCAAGACAGTCAGAAAGGCAAGTCTGATCTGTTATTCTCGGACATAGCATCGTATATAAATAAGAGAAAGGCTTCTCTTATAAGAGCTAGTTTCCCACAAGCTAAGCAAGGGTCGATGTAATTGACGTCTTCATGCCATCTTCATTCAGTTGAATGCCGCAGATCGTCTTCTGCATAGGATAGGGATGACTACTAAGAGCGCATTCTTCCTTCAAAGAGCCTTTCTCCCGCCCGATGTGAACGAATCGTCTGAATCAAACAATTCCTCTTCTCAACAGCAGTCGTTAGGCCTCCCACCCATAGTTCAGTCGGGAGAGAGCGGTGTAGAGGTCTTGACTATTGGGATATCAATCATATTCCGATTTGGCGTATGACTCTTAAAGTTACTGTATTGCTAAGAGTTGCCGGCGAAGGGAAGTTTGACTTTGAAAGAAGCCACTTTCACCTTGAAAGCCACTAGACCTTCTTCCCCGTGCATGCATGGTAACAATGATTAGCACTTCCCATTCTTCCTTTCTAATCGATCGAGCCTCCCCCAGGTAGCAGTCTTTAGCAACCGTCCATGCAAGAGTAGCACCTGCGCCTATAGCAATGGTTAAAAGACCACCTGCAAATAAGGTAGTGATGCCTCTTGACAAGGATAAAGCTTTGTGCAGTACTAAAGCAAAGAAAATCATGCCCTTCACATCGGGAAAAACACTCTCTCTTTAGGGCTCATGGGTCTATCTTCGCTACGTGGCCCGGCTACCAAACTACCAAAGCTTCTCGTTCGATCTCTTTCCCAAGTGACTCTCCCCGGGGAAGCCACTATGAGGAAAAGGCAGTGTGCACCAAGCAAGCAATGAAAGGAAGACTCACCCGGAAATAGAATCATTCCCTTATCGAAAGAGGTACGTACTAGAGTTTCGCCGATGTAGACAGGTATGCAAGGGAAAGGATGAGTGGGCGTAGAACCAACACAGCCGGAGAGGGATGAAGCAGTTTGAATAAAAGACTCCCGAAACTACCAGCTTTCAAAGCTGACTTGACTGAAAGCACTTAAGATTTTACACCACCTTTCTTTCGAAATAGAGGTTCTTCTTGTCCGTTTGTCTATCCTCCAAATCTCGGTTCGCTCCTCCAATTTCAATTAAGATATTTTGCACAACCTTTCTCTATAAACCGCTCGAACCTTTGTTCATTGGTACTTCAATCAACCCCTCCTCGTCTTAACGCCTCGTCGGTAGGGAAAGGGGAAGGAAAAACCTTTACTTATTCTAACCAAAAACCGTGTAATATTCAAAAATGAAGTGAAACCTATAAGAGAACGACAGAATCATAGTCGATCGCAAAGCCAGGAAAGGAAAGACGACAGCCAAGACTCTTATTCCGGCTTTCTTTCCTGCTTTCCGGTTCCGAATATGAGACGAGCTAACTGGAGTGAAAAAAGACCGCCGCTTTCCTATTCTATTCCATACATACTCAAAACTAGTGGCCGAAGGAGAACAGTTGCCTTTGGCCGGAGCAGAAGAGCTAATAGACCAGAGCGGACGAGAGGGGATAGCAGTAAGCAGACCGGTTCTTTCCCGATTGAAATAGCTAATATGACGAGAAGGCTCTGACAAGACCTACACCCCATAACTATCCTCTTATAAAAGGAGGTCTCTCATAGGATCTTTCTCACAGGAAGAAATGAAAGACGAATAAGAAACTTCCTACGACAAGGAAACAAAACTCCCAGCACCCACATCCCTTCTTGAAGTGATATTGGGGAACAAGGTTACGCCAAAAAATGGAAAAAACTATACAGCCGAATGACCTATAGAGCAAGGCCCGACCTACCGCTCTCTTTTAGCAGAAGGGGTTGATCCGGTTCAGTATCAAGGTGATTTGACTTCCGCCCGATCGATTCGTGAATTGACCAAAGATCACATCGGTTGCTTTCACCTGTTCTGCTCCACGACGAGGAAGTAGGCATCTGCTCCCCTATTCTGAATGAAGTAAGAGTGGGCCGATGAACAGGCAAATAGAACCTCGCCGTATGAATTCTTTCGATAGATTAGAAAGACTAAAACCAGATCCAGGCAATAGCCAGGAGCTCTTGCTTAAGAAGGCTTCTCGCTTGATCGATCATTACTTTCGGTTACATAACTTAGAACTTTTCTGTTCCGCCATCACGAACACTTTTTGTCTCAAGGCTTCAAGGAAGCCGGCCGGTGTTGGAGTCAGTCAGTCCCGTTGATGACCGCTGTTTATGAAACGTGTCCGATCAGATTTGAAGTACCTTGAATCAATCAATGAATGAAAAGAAAGCGAGGTACGGATTCGGCACAAACCAATTACCAAACCCACCTATCATCGCCGGCATGACCATAAAAAAGATCATAAGAGTTCACGCAACTTAAAGGGAAGAGAAGGTACGTAGTCGCTATAGCGAAACTATTGGGAGGCTTAATCGATTTTCATTTGATGCTATCTCCTTCTCTGTGAGGGAGTGAATCATAATCCTCAGCTATTGAAGACGGTCTTCTGGGCTTTCGCTTTTCCTTCATCAACGTCAACGGCATTTGAATTTGAGGTAAGCATCAGCTCCTTCAGGCTCTTTTCTCTTCTTTCTTTAGGGTCTTACTGATTGTGATGAGATTCTTTAGCCTCTTTCATGTGACAGTCTTAAGTAAGTTAACACACCTAGCGCTATCTATAATGAGTCCCTGCATTCCCTATCCGCCCAAAAAAAACTAGCGAATTCCTTTCGCTACGCCCCTTCGTTAAGCTTCACTGCCTACTCCCATTCCTCAAGCAAGTCAAAGTCGAAGCCCTTTCATTGAGAATCTGGGATTGCTCTATCGAATGAGGATCAACAATCTATCTAAAACTCATCAACTTGGGAGGTCAGCCTCTCCTACTTTCTTTTACTACCTCTCTCGCTATCTCTTCTTGGGTCAGGACTATACTTATCGTGGACTCGCTCTCTCTGTCTCTTTCAAAAGTCAGTCGGAACAAGCAGGCTTGCCTTTCATTCCCCTAGTCATTGGTCCGGTTGGATTCTTTCCATTCTGTTTAGTCATTCTTTATGGTTTCAGTCTTTTTCTCTCTATGTGAATGCGGTTCCAAGCCTTCCATGTAGGCGGCTATTACCTATGTTTGTGAATCCCTAATCCGTCTAGCACGTAATACGAATGGTACGTCTAGGAGAGCGAGTGTATGAGCTTAGAGGTCTCTCGCCTCGGCTAAGGGTTAATGCTGTTGTGCTTGTGTAATGATTTCCGTAGCGGTTAAGCCTTTAGATTCTCTGTTCAAGCTTTGGATTTCCGTCTATGGTTCGCATCGAGGAAATGGGGATGCAGGTTCAAAGTGTGGAAATTGATAGAATCTATATCTTTTCAGTTTCAAGAAAGAGAAGGGGGGTAGAGTAATGGTTAACTCATCAGGCTCATGACCTGAAGATTGCAGGTTCGAATCCTGCCCCCACCTAAGGAGAAAAGAAGTTGACTGGCATTTAGATAGAAGAATTCGCTCCTAGCTCGTCGTAGGCCCTGAAACCATAACAAAGACAAGACAATTACAGGGAGGACGTACGTGTTTTCTCGGGCGAGTGCGGATGGAGTCTCGGTTAGTATACAAGATCATCAACGTGTACAGTAATAGGATGCAATTCTCTTTCTTAGTCACCTTTTGGTGTGGTTCTGCCTCTATTTGTTCAAGTCCCTAGCTTCAAAGAAAGGGCCCTTTTCGCACGTTTAGGGACCCCTCGTACCCTTTCAATGATCCAGGAGAGTGCCCTTTTGGATGAGCGCCATTCTGGACGTTTTCAGAATTGGGAGCTAGCCAACGCCAACCCTTTTTCCGACAGAGGAGCAGCTAAGAGTTAGACTACCTCACCTGCTGATGCGGATTATGATGGAGATTTCAATATTGATTCAAGCACAACTACTCTGATCTCCGGAGAGAATAATAGATCTACGCGATGCTTCGGGGGCAAGCGGTCGAATCCGGACGTTTTGAATGAAAGAAGCTTTGCTTCAATCAACTATGCGTGATCTTCGTGCTGCTGACGTGTCTTTTGCTTGGGATGAGTGCGTGGTGGGCTTTGCTTCCGGTTCTTTCTTTCTCGTCTACTTCTATCAAAGGGCGGATCCTTTTGTTCTTGGAAGGCTTTTTCCCGATAACTAGAATAGGATAGCAGTAAGAAGAAGGTCTAGCCTAGGTTGCATTTAGGGAGCCTGGTAGGAGAAGGAGAGACGAGACTCTTGAAAGCAAAATCGGATGCTTGCACACGCTTTTCGAGCTTTGGTTTCGGATCCGCTTATAGCCCCTTAGCGTCTGGCATCGAGGAGTTTGCCTTTACTGAATCGACCACTACTTGCAAGTCATTTTTTCACTCAGGGCGTGGGGGAATGCCGGCTGGAACCCTTCTTCTTTTACCATGTCTTAGATTGAGGGATGCCGCTAGCCGTAGATGTCAAAACCAAAACCCCTGTTCTGTCTAGCACCTTACTTCCTTTTTTCACCTGGGCTATAGGGTTCTCCACTTCCTTACTCACCTGGTATGAAGTGACTGGTTCGATAGAGCCAGGGGAATTTGCTGATTTAGCCTAATAACGACTTTTCTTGCAGAACCTCTAGCTCCTATCTCTTAACTCCTAGCTACTAGCAGCTAACCCTAGGAAGCCGCCAGGCTTCTAATAGCTACTGGGCGGTAACAAAGTCTTTTATCTATTACTAGCTGGCTATCGGAACTGGTTTGACTGACTGCTTTCCTCTAACTCTTAGCAGAGGAGAGAGAGCCCAACTTGTACTAGCAATCCTTACCTTGCTTACTTACTTCTAGCTCTAAGGGAATAACGGCTAACTCCTAGCTGTTAGCCTGAGAGTCGATAGATTTCTATTAGCTAAGTGAAAGGTAAAGGCAGGACTAGATGGCATTCTAACTCAACCTTTCTAGTTCAACCTGTGAAAGGAAAGGCAGAAGGTCTATCTCCCTATTTCTAACCCAAGCAGGCTTGCCTAATATAGTAAGTAATAGTAGAGGTTCTATTTATTCTCTTGGCCTGTGCTCACGAAAGGGTATGATCAGGTATGAGGAAGTAGATTCAGAACAAAGATCCTATAGCATCTTCTTGTTACAGTGTTGAGCTAACCGGGCTAGAGCTTTAAATGCTTACTGGCTTAAGGGCTTATTCCGTGCCTGACTCTGATAGTGGGAGCTTGAGGAAAGGCTGACTGGCGCTTACTCCTATAGTAGGGGCCTAGTGGGAATGCAGCTTTTCTAGTATGGGCTTTCAGTCTGGCTTTTGCTTTCGAACCAGCCTTTCTCTCCGTTATTGATGGAGATCTTGTATTATATAGGAGAATCCTCATTGGTGCTGCTACGAGAGCAAAGAAAGAAAACTATTGACTTCGTAACCTAGCCAGTCTCGCAGCTTCTATGTCTTTACCAGAAGAGGAGAATCCATGACGGTTACGGTCTATGAGAAAAGAATCCTGCCATCACTCAACACCTATGAAGTAGGCTAAACAACTAACAAAGCAAGCATTGAAGGACGCTCACCGAGTCCTTCTATGAAAGTCAAGGAAGCGAAGCGAGTTTACGAGGTTTTACGAGCTTGCTCGACTGAAGGCAAGCCTTCAAGGCTTGGTTGCTCGAACGAAGTGAGAGGTTCTGCAAGAAGCGGCTTTCCGCTTTCAATTGGCCTTCTGTTGCCGGAAAGGTCAACCTTTGCTTATTGCGCATATGTTTTAGGTTGGCTCACTCTTTCCGTTTGCAGGGTCACGCTCACGAACGTCAGAATCAGGCTCTCGATCACTACTCTCAGAATCTGGATCTCGACCGAAGCAAGCAGTTGGATACCCAGCTTTTCCCGCAGAGCCAGTAGCTACGCTAGAAGTTTTCCTGTCTTTGTTTTTATAGATTCCGTGAACAATCCAGCAGCAGCGATTGTTTCACTCACTTACTGATCAAGTTACAGTGCCAAAGCGAGCAGTCCCACAGAGGTTGGGGTATGGAACGCAGAAGCATAGGTTACGAAGTCAATTGATCCTGATCTGGTTTTATCAAGACCAAGAGCATTCCACGGTATTGAGATTAAGAACCACCCATGGTGGAGGCCAGTTGATCTTAATCAGCCAATTACTAATTAATAATTACAAGGCTAGACGCCGGGAAGGCAAGATGGAGAGGCTAATAGGATGGCACAATCCGGGAAAGCAAACGAATGGAGACAAGCCAATAGGGACAGCGGTAACGGGAGTTCGAGTGAAAGGCTGGCTTGCAGTACGAAGGTAGGAGTAGGAGACGCGGGGAACAACGAATGTATCTGTCGTTGTTGGGCACATCGAGACTGGAAGGAAGCAGAGATTGGACGACCGACCGAACCAAAGGTTTGACGTAGTTAAAACTAAGGGAGACCCTCTGGCAATATCAAAGTAAAAAGGAGGGTTAGTTTTTAGACATCAGAAAGAGCCGCCTATGAGTGATATCACAGCATTCCTCAGAGCTGTAACCTGTCGGAAACCCTTCGGAAAGCGTCGGCCTTACACCTTCGATTAGAGTAGTACCAGAGCAATACGCAGAGGTGGAACTTCCAGGTGCTCTTCGAGAGCTTGTCCGATACTCACTCAGCGATTCTCTTCTCATTTATTATACTTTAAGCAGTGAATTCCTTCTCTTTATTTCGATTCTCTTCTTCTCTTTATCAACTACTCTTTGATTTGAAAGTATACCTAAAAAGAATTCTTTTAAAGAGACTGATGGATTGGATGCTTCTATCTTAACAGGTAGCTTTCGATTGACTAGTCGTCAAGCGGCCATCAATCAGTTCAGTTCAAGCAAAGGAAGGGAAGCAACCTATCTCGAATCCAAGCAACCAGCCCGGAAGCCACTAAAAGCGAGCGGGATGGGTGCATTGCTGAGAGATAGGATGCTTACCTCCTATTAAAGAGAACGAGCCTAGCGGCGACTGAGCGCTGTAAAGCAAGCTTTCCTTAGTTCCATCTGAACTAGCTGCTTTAAGTGCATCATTCAAGAGTAGCTAAGTCGATCTATCCGGTTCGAGATAGCCGTAATGTAGCTAAGTTTTCTGTGTTGTTAATCGCGTTCTCGGGGCCGGGTCGTCGTAAAGCTGCTAAACGAGTTCAGGCCGGCGCGGGAATTTCATGAAGGTAGTTAAAACAATCCCTAACTGAGTCAGTCTCCGACAACCTATTCGAGAGTTCTCCCTTTAGGATTTCCTCGATTAACTGCTGTGGAGCACTCTGGTTGAGAGGGAGTTACGGCTAGCTACTCGACTGTCTTCGGCTTGCAGCTTCTCGATGGACTTGCCGCTAATCGCCGTAAAGCCGGTAGCTAATCGTCGTTCGCCGACCGTCTTTCAATCTCACTAATCGGGTTGTAGCTACTCTACTCGATCTATTCGATCTCGCAAAGGAAGATAGTTTAAATACTTATTTTATTATAGCGAGAAGAAGCAGTTAAATTGAATTAATACGATAAAATGAACTAAGAAGAGAAAGAGAAAAAGAATAGGCTTATTACTTCTTCAAATAACATGGAAATATCGTTCTGTCAGATAGAGCGTGCGGTAAGACGCAGAAAGAGCGTTGGTTGAAGGATAGCATGAGGCCCGATAGAGCGATCTCACTAAAGAGTACTGGTGCTTCACCTTGGATTGGAACCATTATGAATGGGTAGTACTGAGTCCCAATTAAGAAAAGAAAGTGAGAAGATTACTTTCAATATATATGTTACAGTGTTATAGACCATATAGAAAGTAGGTCAGATAAAATAGTGCAGTGGTGCAGCCTTAGCTATAGCTATTACTTGCAGCAGCGCTGATTCAGGCGATGGAAGCTTGTTGACACGAATCCTAACACATTTGGGGTTGAATCCTCATATTGTCAAATGCGCTTTAGACTAGCAGATTGGATTAGGGGAAAGGATGCTTACTTGGATCCTAAGCTCAAGGTACCTCTCTCGTGAACTTCTTTTGTGCTCCCTACTCTGGATAACTCCTCAAGGCGGAAGAGAGTGCTATAGAAATTGACTGCTCTTTCTGACTAATGGGAGGACGGATGATCTTGAGTCTTGCCTATCATAGTCCCCTTTTGGCTGGGCTATTTATTTACTAGACACGTAGCGTCGAGATTCAATAAAGGTGAACAAGACAATGTGTTGCATTTATATCTTGTACAATACCCATGATTTTTCTATAAGGGTAACACCTATCTTTCTATTTCACGAATCAGATGGAGACTAGGTATGAGTCACGTGGACGCTGCAGAGCATCTGCTTAGGAAAGAGTCGGGATCTTCTAATGTACACCCCTAAGGGACTTTCTTTAGATACTGCTCCTACGGATAGGATAGATAGTTAGCTCTTGCGTTTAGAGAAAGATTTATACATGGGGTTCCCAAGTCTTTCTAGGGGAAGTTCATTAGACATCTATTCTCCCGAAGGCAAAAGGAAGGCTATGCACACGAAGCTAAAGTGGGTGACGGAATTCGCCAGCGATGATAGGGAAAATCCTTCTTCAACATATATCTTTCTATCAGTGCCATGTGCTGGCATGGGCCTGGTCCTTCACTAATGAATATGTCCAACCGGTATCAGATATGGCCTGATCTGGGAATCGGTGTCGTGTCAAGCCGGCTTTGGCGGCCTGGGCCTGCGAGCAGGATATTCTTTATTACTGGATCGCCCCAAAACAGGGGAGATTCATTATATATAGAAGGCACCGGCCCATTGGGAGGAGAAAGGTGTGCCTCGCTTCCTAACAGCACCAAGAGATTGTTTGCAAAGCGGGAAGGGCCTAGTGAACATGATGGATACTACAACTTAGTTGACCGAGGTTCAGGCATCTAGTCCATTCGCATTCGAGACATCTCGACTAGCATATTCGGAGTGACCGGCTATGAAGTCCACCCAGCTTTCCAGTTCTTTTGCTTTACCTTCCGTCTCCTCCAACTAAGCCTCTGCCACCAGTGAAGAAATTGTCGGCAGCAGAAATGCAACTGCGACGGGAAAAGGGGTTGTGCTTTACTTGCGACGATAAATTCTCGTGGAAGCACAAATGTCCGAATCGCCAATACATGATTCTGCAGGTGGATGAACCGGATGGCGATCTTTCCTCCTCTGTTGTCGCCGAACCTGTTCCACCGGATCTTCCGTCGGATGATTCTCCAACTTTGCATCATTTGTCATTACAAGCTTATCATGGCACTTCTGGCAAATGTACTTCTGGGTCGATTGCAGGCACCACCGTGCGCATTCTTCTCGATGGTGGCAGTTCTGACAACTTCATTCAGATGGAGAAGATTCCGAAAAGGAAATCTCAATCCAATCGCTGGGTGAATAACGAGTGGGACCGGTTGGATCCAACTGCGACCCATATTGGTAAATGTTCAGCTGATGCTTCATAAAAAAATTAGATATCCATCACTCTAGCACACCGCTTGCCTATTCCGACTAAGCAGCCCGGTGTGCATAAGCAAAACCAGAACGCCTCAAATAAAAGCATTCTAGTTGGAAGAGAGGAGGTAAGGGTTGTCCTTACAAATGAAATGGGAATGGGGAAACTTTTTCATTCAGCACGGTGTATAGCCTATATAAGATAAGATAAGATAAGGAGCGAAGCGCTGCTCACGTTAAAGCTACTGTGTTGACTGTAACTACACTACGATAATTTTCATTGAGCTCCCAAAAGCAATTCTAGCACAAGAGCCATAGAACCTTTTCTTAAAAAGGAGAAGTCAAGAGCAGGGTTTTCAGCTCATAGCGGTTGGCCCTAGCTCAAAAGGAAGAGTTAGCTTATCCGGACCGGGCTTTGAGGAATTTCTCCCCAAAAGGGGCACAGCACATCTACAGGCCTTTCCACAATCCCTCTGCGTGTGATTTTTCGAAGATTTGAGGCGCCCTATCTGGCATAGCGTCTCCCGCCCCCCAAAAGCGGGGGCTCAGAGAAGCGGTTCCTTCCTCTCATGCTTAGGAATTTACAAGGAAATCGATCAAATGACCAAGTTGCAAGACCGGGAATGAGCTTTACAACCTGGTTCCCAGTTCTTGAAGGGAGGGGAAGATCCCGCTACAGATCTAATTGCCTTGCCTACAACAGATCTGGGGGCTATGGCGCTCTAGCTAAAGTTCTCTTACCGGGAAGGCGTGAACCCAGAGGTGATCTGGAGGTAGCTCGGAATAGAGATCCATACCAGCCGGGGTTAGGAAGCTACCATTCTAACATAAAGGGAGACCTAGTTGCTAACTTAACCTTAAGGAGCTTTGCAGCACTCCTTTCTCAAGTAGGGGATGCTAAAGTAGTTGAGACCCCAGAGGAAAGCACTGCAATCAGTCCTAAAGGTAGATGCGACTTCGTTCCTTTCTTTTCTTATAAGAGTGTTAGCGCACTGAATCTCAAGGTAATTGCACCTTAGCCCAATAAACGAGACAGGGAAGGCTCTTACACCAAGAAAGGCATGGGAGTCTTTTCATTTGGGCGTGTCATCTCAAAGCGAGATTGTGCGCATCTCTCTTATATATGTAATTGTCTGTCCGACTTTTGATAGGTCGAAAGACAAGATCCATAATTGAGTCTAGATCTATTATACGCGAATTCCTTGGGATCTATAGAGATGCGCTATCGGTGACTCGATTCTTTCTCTTTATTTCCCTGTAACCAGAAAGGGCTCGACTTGGTAAGATGGGTTCGGTTCGGATAAGGCTAATTTATATGCTTACACAAGAACTATGGCTCACGAGGAAGCCCTGGTCCTGACTAAGGAATGGGATCCCCGTACTTTTTTTTCCTATTTTCTTTATTCTTTCATGTCGAGCTTTCGAAAACCACTGGGGAGGGAGAATGAACGATCGACTGCTAAAGATCGTGAATAAAGCATTGATAGCTTTGCAGAGGAGAAAAACTTGGATTCTTCCCGAAGGTTTTCCTTGCATGCTGAAGTGAACAGGGGCGGTACCAACTACGACTAGAAAGCGGTCACTCCTGTCAATGAATACCATTCATAGTTGTCTATGTTAGTAACATAGCCATAACGACTTTGTTTGACTGCTCGAGGTGGTGATAGCTTCTATATATTGACTTAATTATAAGCTTGCATAGTGCTCTTCCTATTTGTTTTCTCGGCTTTCTTCTGCCGAAGCGAACGAAGACTGTTTCTCTCCCCTCTGTACCTATTGCACTGATATCTTCTCTTTCACTCTCTTTCTTCATTCAGGAAAGGTGAAGATTGAATCGGGAACAGAAAACGAAGCAGGAACAGACTTTTCCTTTGGTCGAGTTTGCTTCACTTCCTGCGACAGCTAACAAGGGGCACTATCTAAATTCACTTTTGAGCTAGACTATCAAAGCTAACTCTGGCAATCCACTTGCAATCCTTATTCGAAGTCAAAGAAATAAGGCTTCGGAGAGTGAGTGTACATGACGTGGTGGCTTCTTTCGTGCTATCTCTTCGGTGTAGAACAGAACAACCCTATCAATCAATCCGATGACCCCTTAGCTCCTAGAAAATAGACTTCCTATCGTTCTCCGTATTATACTGGTTCCTAGTATGAAACATCATTGTCTTATACTCGTCAAGAGTCCTTTAAAAGGTCAATCATTGTTCCATCTATCTAGTTATCCTCTTAGTAGATATTCTATCTGGTTCTGGTTCAGAGAATAGATATGTTCAGCGCTTGGTATTGGAAATAGCGGAAGTTCACGCTTAGCAAAGGCTAGGTTCCTTAATTTATAGGGATCAATGCCCTAGCTGGTGTTGAAGGAATAAGCCCTGCTAGAATTATAATAACTAATGCAGGTAGCTCTAAAGGAGAGGTTCTTACCGTACTGCCTCAATCACCTCCTTCTTTAAGGAGAGAAAAGCAGCATACATTTTTTGAATAGAAGGTGCCTATCGCTCCGGTGGTTATCCGCTTTTGAAAGGTAACTAGGAAGAAAGACCCGATGCAGAACTCTATTCCTTAGGTTCGTAGGAGGAGCCCTTATGTCGTAGGCCCTTGCCCAGTGGACCAGTGAACTATTCAATCATAAGTAATCCAGTGGAAGCGGAGAAGAATTGGCATCAACTGATACTCTGTCTCTTCGGTTTCGAAGGAATTGAATCGGAGTAGTACCAATGAAAGAAAAAGCTATACCGATTAACGAGATAGCCGGACCTTGAACTCTAACTCATTTCCGATTGAGTAGAAAATGCCCTTCCTTGACCTTGGCATAATCCTGACTTTTCGTGTGCCACATGAGTAAAGAAACTGCTATCTGCTTTCTTCCCTGTTGGAAGAAGGCTATCTCGGCACGAGGCCTTATAAATTTTATATTTGCTTGGGTCCAGGGCTCTGCCGATGGCCAGATAGGCGAAGCGGTTCACCACTCTGCTTCCAGATTTTTTTTAGTATACTAACCTATGAATATGAATGAAGAAATGAATGCCTCTTTCACAGCTAACCTCTTCATGCTGATATTTTCTGTTTCGTCGATAGCATTTTATAGAGGGAAAAGGAGCACTGCAATACTATAGTTCTCGTCCTGCCTTCCCAACAGGACAGACAGGTTTGCGACTTTCGGAGTTTAGCAGCCGGCTTTGATCGTTCTATTACCGGCGTTGGATCTATACACAGATAGGTCGTCCTATCCCAGCATTCCGCTTCTTGAATATAGACCAAACGATAGCCGCCGTCTTGTGGTCTCTAGGAGAGTGACGGCAGCGGCGATACCGCTTTAAGTCCTTTCTGTGAACCCCGCCCTGATTGATTATAACTAGAGGTGGTCTCGACCCTTACTTAAGAGAAAAGTCCAATAGGGGAGCTGCTTGTGGACCTAAGAGGGAGCCCCTTGTTGGGGTCATGAAAAGAATCCCTCTGCGCTCCTGTTAGATGCCGCTTGCCCCTTTCCACTCCTTCACCTCTGGGACAGGCCAAAGCTGCTGGAACGAGAGCTCTTTTATCTCCGATTCCTTTCCGCCGAACTACCTTTCCCTGAAAGAATAAAAGAATAGCGGAACCGGGACTTCTTCATCTGAGCGTACTTCCATCAGCTTCAGGAAGTGCAGTTTCAGTAGAGTCGGTAAGCCCAGTTGTTGATGAATTAGACTTGTCCCCCGAATCCATGCCCGGGGCTAGCGCCAGTTCAGAGTCAGAGTATTCCCCGTTGGCCAGTCAGAAGATGAGGCAGCGCCCTTTTTCCTATTTATTGACCGTCACCAAGCGGCTGATAGATCCTGGTCTATATCGTAGTCTCGTCATGGCCTTCTCAGCTGCTGGGGAAAGGGAAAGAATACTATAATCTTACTGTATCTTCTTTGCTCGATCTCACCATAGCCTGATAGTAGGTCTAGGTAAGAGCCTCCTCAATATTAAAGATGGCGTCCTTCTTCTTACGTGAATAGAGATTGAGTCAAAAGTATTCCCACGAAAGAGGGCGGTGGCCGTCCCTAGTCACATAGGACTCGGATTGAATACTAGATAGAGGAGAGTTTTCTATTTCTATATCTGGGAATCTAAGGAGAGAAACTTCCTTCTTTCCAATCAATAAATATAGTCAATTTATAAAATATATCTCCTGCCGGCGCTAAAAGGGAGAGAGTCCTGAGAGTAGTTCCAACGCCTGTGGATCCGGTCCCGGGTTCAACCATACTGCGAATTATCAAATTATGGGTAAAGAGGAGTGCCCCACGTCGCTCTCACCATCTTGTTTGTCTCTTTGCGCGCTTCACTTTATCTAAATTTATCTAAAAAGGGGTGAGTACGATATCTTTATAACAAAGGGACTCCCGGTTCAATTCAATGATTGTAATGTAACTTAGTAGCTCCCACAGATAGAAGAACCCCATCATTGGGATGCCAAACGATGGGTTAAGCTCCTACCCATCACGTTGATTGGCTTAACGTGCCAAAGCAGAAGTATTTGGCATTGGATTTAGGGAACTTCCCCAACTCAGCTTAAACTTCCGGTAAGCCAACTTTTTTATTTATGTTTATGGACGATTGAGCAAGAGAACCCGGATCCGCAAGAGCGGATTCTTCGACAGCAGGAGCAGAAGATCCATCAACAGCGAGATATGAAATAGCCATTGGCGGCCTTAAGCTAATAAATAAGTCTAACTACTACCCCCCTTTTCTTTACGCCAGAGGTGGCTTCTTCCCAATTCACCTAGTTGCCACTTGTCCTTGTGGCGCGGAAGGCCTTTACTCTCAAGCAGAGAGCCCATTAAGGCGGAGAAAGATAGACCAAAGTAAACTTTTATCTAAGAAGGGCTCAGCAAGAGCATCTGTTGAGGCGTCAGCGAGCGATTCAGCAATGGCAGACTCCTCCGACTGCAAACTCTTCGATGGCGGATGCTTAGGCAAAAGCAGGAGATTATACTACATCAACTATATCAACTATCATGGCATCCGAGGAAGCGATAGCAGACTAACAAGCTGAAAAGTGATCCCGCTGTACCCGATCTCCAAGCACTGACATTGAGAGAAGAGTGGAACGGGACTAGCTTTATATTATAGGGGACTTCCCTAGATACTTCTCAACTCATATCGGAGCAAGGTTTTCACAATCCTACTGAGACCGCGAAAAGCAATACCCTGGCAGACACCGATGTTGGGATTCTTTCTTCTCTTTTTCCTCGGCTTTGAGCCTTTTGCCTGCTTCTGCTTGTTATTCTGCCTCTTCAAGTGTCCTAAGACTAGTTCCTTTGTAACGGGGATACTGCGAATATCTATTGTCGGAGAATAAGCCGATAGAATATCCTGAGGAGAAGAATCGGATAGGGAGTGAGGTAGCGGTGATCCAAGCAAGATAGTCTGGAGCAAGTGCAAAGAGAATACCTCTGCTGTTAGCTAAGGCTAGTCACCTCAAGTCTTTGTATGGACAATAGATATTGTTGTATAGGTACTTTCTCTGGGGTCTAACCATCTTACTAGCTCGTACTTCCTTGATCCCTTTTGGCTTGAGCAAAGGACTTTCACGACACGGCTAAGAAGGCATAAGTGGCAATCAGTGCTACTACTAGAATAGAATTAGCTTCGTTTCGATGGACTCGTTGTGAAGCCCTTATCGGCTGTTTCGAGCTCCTGTTGGGTAGAGTTCCTTTTCCTTGCTCTGAAAGCGAGAGCTTTAGATGCATCCGTTCTGAAAGTGATCTTTCCGAATCAAGATATAGAACAGCATCCCACACATAAGCATATTCAGAAGATGCTACTGGAGAAGAAAAGCGAGCCTGTGCGGAAGCGAGCCCGAGCCTGACCACGCTATCAGTGAATGAAGGCTAAGATTTCAGATTTGCTTTTGTCTTTCCCATTTCTGTGACCAAAATCGCTTTTACTTATTCGACTAGACGGGGGGTCTGTCCTTTCTCCACTGGAAGAAAGTAGATGATCACGTAGGGCGAATAAATCAAAGATAGGGAAACTTCTCCATCCCAGAAAGCGGAGTGACTTCTTGAATCTTTAAATAGAGAGCCCCATTAACCAGACAAGCTGGAGGAGACAAGCTACCTCACAGAAAGGATGACGAAGGGCCAGTTGACGCAGCAAGCTATAGCTATGAAAGCGCCCCTTTCTCATTTTACTCGTCGGATTATGAATGAGATATTCAGACGTCAGCTTGAAGGCTACGATTCCTTTCTTCTGTCTAGGTTCCTTGTTGCAAGCAAGGCCGAGTTTTGTTTAGGCGTTTTAGGGCCGGACCTAATGAGATACCTTAAACTCGAGGGTTGGATAAGCAAACCTGTCCAAATAATCACTATTTCGATTGAAGCTCAGCCGCGGTGACCCAATTCTCAAATGACCCTTTCTGACAGGGCAGCGTCCTCACGAATGCCAAACTTCGTAGCTCAGCTCATCTGGGATGACCAAGCTCAAGGGAGGTTTTTGGTTCTGGGGTTGGAGATGAAGTCAAATCCGAGTTGGATCCGCTTGGCTAGGGATTTCGACCTCTAGGAAAGGCAAGGCAAAATGCCAATTCTTACGAGAATCCTTTATCAAAAGCCTTGTTTTGGGCATAACAAGCCCTGCCAACCGTTGACTGGCATCTCAATAGACTCTATCGAGTAACCCGGTTTGGCTTCAATTGAGCGATTTCAGCAATCCGGTGGAATGAGTCCCTCCTTTCCAAACTTGCTCGCTTTGCTTGTTTTTGGCTCTTCAATTGGGCTGCCAATGAAAGATTTGAATCTAGATGAGCCAAACCAGCGTTTTGTCTATAGGTTCCTTGACTTCCATTTCAATCTTAAGAAAGTAGCGAAGGGGGAAAGCCACCAAAGAAGCCTATGAGATGGATCCGGGCTAGCCGAGTTGTCGGGTTCTCAGGGATTGGCAGGCTTGACCACTTGATTGGAGGAGTGAACCAGCTTCTTCAGTGGCAAGAGCTTATGCCGAAAAGAGAAAGTCAGAAGGTAAAGTAAAGAGAAAGCAGTCGACACGTGAAAGCTAGGCGAACTAGGGACCATTCAGAAGTAGAAATGTAGTATATAGTTTCTAGTAGTAGAGTGACCTCTTAATGATAACTACTAGCGAGGGCGTAGCTACTAATATTACTGATGCTCCTTTACCACCTTTATCAGGCTTTCCTTTAGGTGGTTCAGCAAGGGCACCGTCAAGAGCTAGATTTAGGGAAGTAGTTATGTCAGCAAGCTCAGGTGGTGACGAAGCCTAGGGGGTATTAGCATCCTTTCCAGCCCCTACCAGAAGCTGAACACAAAGATAATCTGTCAAGCTGGGGGTTGGGGCAAGCTATAGCCAATCTACAGGCCGAGTACCCAAAACTTGGACTTGGATATGCTTCTTCCTTGTGACCACTGACCTCATGTCAGCAATCCCTTTCTTTCGAGGGCCGAAAGCGCATACGAATTCTTCCTTGCGCTGCATTATCGTATAATAAGAGAAAGGCCAGTCACTTCGACTCCTTAAATAGTGGCAGCAGGTCTTTATCCTTCGCTTTGGGGTTTCGTTTACGTGGCATCTTCAGCCTAGGAAAGGGCGACCTTTAGTAAAGCATTTCCCCCGGAAATAGCCTTAGCTGGATTTCTTTCTTCGTAGAAAAGTGGCAACAAGCCTTCGTATAGGGCCAGGGCCGCTTAGCTGCATCCTTTAGCATCCTATGGGCCTAGGTCAGTCAACTTTATTTATTATTTAATATAATAATAATAGCAAGGGCGACCTTCTTCGTTCTACCACTTTTGGTCTCCTGCCCCGGGCTTAGGAGCTCGTAGCACTCTTCTTTTATCTTATCTCTTTAAACGACTAAGCCAGAAAGAGCAAAGGAAGATCCAATTTTCAATGAAATGCGGGAAAGGACTAAGAAAAGCCAGGCGAGGGGCTTTCAAAAGAGTAGTCTCTTTCATGGGCTAAGCGAAGTTGTCATCGTAGTCGTAGTAGTTGTTCGGAAGCTGGGTCTTGGTTCTCTGTATCGTCTGTCCGTATATCACGTAGTTGTAGCGAAGCGGGGTGCAGGTGTTGGGTGCCCAGATATGATAGCGGGTAACGTAGCTAGCTTGCAAAAGAACTAATGCACTGAGACTGATGGAATGATGCCCGTGCTGGTATGTTCCACTGCTTCTACTGGCCATGCAATTCGATATCAATAATAGACGGACTTTTTTCAGTTGAAAAAGCCTTTCTTTAGTTGCGTACTAGTAAGCAAGCCCTATTGTCGATCAGCACCACTTTGTGGATCTCAAATCCATCCTTAAAAACCGTGATGTATATAGGGGCTCCACATGTGGAATTTTGATTCCAGATGTATCCTCCTGTGTAAATGTTATTGGTTGCGGCGCTGTTACTAACCCTTTCTATTCTCTAATTCAAAGAAGAAAGGAAGGGGATAAAAAAAGAAACAAATAAAGTCCTAATCCTAATAGTTAACGTTCCTACTGCTCCGGAGGATAGGAAAAGAATCAAACAAGACAAAACAAGAGGATGGACTACGAAGTGTATCGATCTAGTGGTGTTTAATGATAGAGATTGGGAAAGACTCCCGAGGTTGCAAGCGAAAGCCTGACGGAGCAAGGAAGCTATTGGCTATAGCTTCTGAAGCGTAGGGACCACTCGCTAGATCAAGGAAGCCATGGGATGATGGCTTCCGAAGAGCTAGTACCTTTTTCTGTGTTTTTATTTTGATTTTGACCTCTGCCTTTCAATCTTTATTCGATCTAGAGGCCTTTCGCTTCTCCCTTTATGAAATATACTCTTTAGGGGAACAACCCGATACAGTTAAGGGTAAGAAGCTCTAGCGGAAGCATTGGATTCACTCCTCTCCTTACAGTCGAGCTTCTTCCCCGTAACTGATTCTATAGGCAAAAGGCCACTTTATTTAATATAGGCAAAGGTGTCGATTTTTCTCTTTGCCAATAAGAGTAAGAGATTTCAGATTTCTTTTTTTGGCATTGGCATCTGAAGTGTCTGAAAGAACATGATAATATAGTTATCGGTCAAAAGCCGATTCCAATTCCTATAGTAAGGAAAAATGTAGACGGGGTGTCAATGCCCGGTACTCTGCTTTCCTTTCGGGAGCTAAAGGAGTAAGAAGTCCGATCAGCGTCTTCAAGAGCATGATTCTATAGTCAAGCATTTAAGAGGGCAAAAGGTCTGATGAAGTTGTGCAACTGACCTCTATCCTTTGAGAACGATGTCAAGGCCTTGAAAGGCCCTTTATGGCTAATGCTGCATCCGAAGCTAGGAAAAGGGCGCCCTTGACTACGTCTTTTCTTTCTTTCTCATTGCCATCTTCCGCGTCTGAAATAAGACAATAATCCTTGGAAAGGTCACAAGTCCCCAAGGGAAGGAAGTCGTGGGATATTCAAGAAAAGCATCCTAAGCGAATTCATTGTCTAGGGAAGTTTCTCTTTTGGGGGGCTGCCTATCGGTACTCCCTAGAACTGAACACATACCTATTCGATCTAATGGTGCGAGGTCATAAGCCAACCAAAAAGTCTTTCAATTGGGCATTTCCGTTAATGCCTCATCCATCGATTCGGGGGAAGGATGGGCAGCAACCAAGGAAGCAGCAATGATAAAGGGACCCCTATTAATATTAATAAAAAAAAGTCCTTCCTTACGCTACGTAAACTGGCCCTACGGCAACTACCCTTGGGGAACGGGCGGATGAAGAGTTTAGTGGAAAGGCAACGAGTTGAAGAACTTAGTTGAAAAAACTCTGTCTGGGGCTAATCGCTTGAACTCTTTCCTTAGCTGTAAAGTTTCTTCCTCTTTCATAAGGCTTTCGAATGAAGAAGAGTCTGCAAAGCAAGAGGTAATATAGAATATAAGCTGAACCATCCCAAAACAATTTCCCATCTCCTGGGACTATGTAAAATTATGTACTTGGGAGAGAACAAACGAACTGGGCATCCATCTCGTAGAATCAACACCTCTAAGGCTGAACAAGAAGCTTCATTCGTCACCCCGCTTGAACAAGTAATTCATTTCAGACAGCTTAGCTGCCCAGCGTCTTAGGCACTCTTTCTTGAACAGCACCGGACCTGATCTGATGATCTGAGTCACTATCAAAAAACTACTTAAGAAGAATGTGAACTCACACAAAGCAAGTCATTTTCGAAACGGAACCGCTCCAGACCCAAAGTGTTAAAGTGAAAGAAGGCCCAGGGAAAGTCAAGTTGGACTGAACCACGCAGAGGGAGATGAAGACTGAGCCTCCGCACCAGCAACATTCGAGAAAACAACAGAATTACTTACGTACAGAAGTAGCTCCCCTGGTGTTAAGCGACGAGCACCCCCTTCATGTGATTGAGGCGAAAAAGACAGGTTAGGGAATCGAGAATGTAGCGTTCAACTTTCAAGGTGGAATTGGCGCCCCTTACTGGATATTATACAGAAGAACTAAAGCTCGGATCAAGGATCCGAGATGCAAAAACAGAATGAAATAAAGTCAAAGAAGCAGTCGACCGAGCATCCTTTCGATTCAGCAAAATGGAGAGGACTAAGGTAAAGGCCTTTTATCGGAAAGATATAGTTGCCATCCAGACCTAAGAGGTAATTCATTCTTGAAGTGACCGGGCCAGGCTCAGAAAGAATTCAATCTCTTCCTTCAACTCCGGCTTCCTACAGATGAACGCGCCTGACTTCTTTCTATGATATTCTGAGTCTTTGGCATGGCCCCGTTCGGCTCATTCATTCCTTCGGTCTCTCCTTATCGCCTCTTTCTTTCGATCGATTAGCTTACGTCTATGATATTGCTTTTGCCCATTCGTCTTCCTTTCCTCACCTGCCTCTACGCTAGCTGAACCTGGCATTCCCTAGGCCTATGCATCGGATGACATAGCTGTTGCTCACCCTTTCCTTCTCATCTTCCATCCTTCGTTTTCCTGCCCATAAGCTTCACACTTTCCTAATCTTTCCTTTTATTGCCTATCGGGCGAGGGCAAGCTCTGCTTTGCCTCGTAAAAAGAAATTCTTTAGCTGTTCAGTGTTGGTAAGAGTTCTTCCTATGGGAGCTCCTTAAAGACCCATACGATAAAGAAAAGAGTAAGCTTCCTTTCAAGATTTCGCTCTAACGAGTAAGTCTAGTTAACCTTCCCTATTGTTATAGCCTTTGTGCCTTCCCCCGTCAGTTCCTTCGATAGGCTTCCTCCACACCTACTACAACTAAAGCACCAAGCCAAGACTTAGCCTAGCTACCACCGAAGCCATAGGCTACATTAACTTAACCATGCTACCATAGTCACAAGGGAAAGCAAACCACACTAATACCAATTCAGTTTCATGCTCCTTAACCTTGTTCTGTATTCAATTTCTTACTCCCTCGGGCTACTTCTCTCCCTTTAAGGACGTTAGCAAGAACAGCTTAGGAAAGATGCCTACTTAAAGCTACCTCCTCTAGTGCCCGCAAAGAGAACAATTTATTCCTTCCTTAACTAAGTCAAAGAGCGGATTCGTGCCATCCTGTTCAACAGTCGAGTTGCAGGAAAGAGATAGCTGAGCCTTACTGTGCTACAAGCATAGAAAGAAAAAGAGGTCTGATCCCACCGACCTGACTATGGATTTGCCTTTATTCGGTCCAGCCAAGTTCTTTTTTTAGCGAACCGCTGTCTATCTAAAATCTCTCTCCCACCGTAAAGAAGACCTTTCTTGCACTCACTACGCTCCCGGCTCCAACACAGTCGTCCTCTAATAGCTCGTCTCGCTCTGCTTGCTACCTATCCCTTCGATCCTTACCCACAAGCCCTGTCGTTCCTTCTCTCTTTCTCGTCTGGCTTGATCTGGTGGTTCGCCTAGTCGGAGGCTTTCAGCTCCATGCCGTAGGTCAGGGGTCGGAATGATTTTCCTGATGTTACTGGTGTTGTTGATTTTTCTTTCGCTAGAGTGTGAATCATACGCCGGGTGTAATTAGATATATATCACTACGCGAAAAGCTTTTGGTTAGAATTTCTCCTCTCTTCTTCTATTAGAAAAACCCTATATCGGAGGAAAGGGAACCTTCTGATTCTATAGGAAAAGTGCCTTTCTTTCTCTAATATAGTCAAGCGGCCTTTATCTAATCGAATTCGCCCCTTCCTATATAAACCTAGCCTTCAATTCGATCTTGAGTTGGTTCGAAGTTGAGGATTCATAGCAGATCCACTCTGGTTCTGCAGCTTCTATAAAGTAAGATCTTCCTTCACGATCCGGTTGACTCATTCATAAGAGATAGGAACGCACAAGCACAATAGCCATGGGGTCAATGCCCCGACGAAAATCTCGCTCAGGGCGAGAAAGAAGACAAAAGGCTACCATACTTCATGACTTTCCAAGTGTATTCTTTGTCTGGTTCAATAGGACCAGGGGAGATTTTGACAAAGTTTCTTCCATTCCTCACCTCAGAATGAACTTTGCACGATGTAAGGATGCCATAAGGAGTGAAAGAGAGCCCCGGATTCGGAGTAGCTCTAAAAGTAACTGAGCTGAGGCAAGATAGCTATCAGTTCAACTAGAGATGCCATTGAAATGAAAGAGTTCATTAGAGACATTCTCTCACATAGGCAAGGAGATAGAATCAAAGATGGAACTACGAGGTTTAGCTCTTTTCAAGCGGGTAGCACTTCTTGAATCATCTGTAATTGCTATTTGACTTTTCTCTGCAATCCCATTTAGCATAAGTTAGGTGCTATTGATAGACCATGCATCGCATCTGGAGCACGCTGATTCCAGTCCAGCTCGTGACAAAGGCAGAATAGCGGATTGGTTTGTCTTGCCTCTATCTTCCGGGGACTCCTAGGACTGGCCTTGTCTCGCTTAACTCGTCGAGTAGTGATTATCCCGGAATGAAGATCTGTTCGAAACCGTATAATGATTAGCTCCTTTCCCCAGCTAATGCTGCGGGAAATCCGTTACCTTTGCCAGCTTCCTCTCGAGAAGAGTAAGAAGGGATTCGAGAGTTGCCTATTCTGTGCTCGGGGATAGATTAGACTATTCTATTTCATTGCACTCGGATGAATCTCCTGATCTATGTGACTTCCCAGTTTGAACCCCTTTTCAAGACTTGCAACCCTATTCTAATAGGTCCACCACAAGCCGAGTCAAAGATCCAATGCTCACATCAGCAATTTCTAACTAGCCTTCCTCCTTCCCACTACCAGTTCATGCCTTCCTTAAAGAAGCCCTTTCAAGACTTCAGCTCACTATTCTAAGTCAATTCACTCAGTAGATTCCACTGACATTACAGTTCCATAATCAATCAACAAGCCACTGGCTCTTCATCACATCAGTCATTTCTCTTCCCAGGTATAGGACTGATCAATCAGAATCAAAAGACAAGAGCTCTAGCCCTGTAGCTGTTGTTGCTATTAGATGGGAAAACAGTGGCGCAACCCACGGAGTGCGAATGCGAAGCTACCCTAGCCTACGGAGAGTGACGCTTCGACCTTACGCTCTTTAGATAGACAGAATCTCTGAACTCTGATTTAGCTCCCTCTGACAGCGCCTACCCTTTAGATAAAGAATTAGTCAATCGCGATGCTACGGATCGCCCCCTACTCCTATAGGAAACCTTGCTTCCATATGGGACGACACCTTGCTGAGTACTGATATGAAGTTCCCAACCAAGACCCACTATCAGGACCATTTCCCACCTCCCTTTCTTCAGACTCTTTGCTAGGTTCCGTTTGGCACTGACCACAATGGCATTGTTGATCTCATGCCTACCCTATCTCAAAAGGAAGCTTCCTTGGTTTGGTATCGGCAGGTCAAGCATCACAGTCATCTAACTAAGAATGATAGCAACTAACCTGCCTTCGTCAGACTGATTACCTGTGACCGGATCTTGTTTTGAACACTCAGATCCCACTAGCCACATTTCTCTTCCTAACTCAATTAGCTCGGCTATGCCTTCTCTTTTCTTCTATTCTTTTGCTACCTTGGTACATTCTTCAACCACCCTTCAGGTGGTATCAAGATCCCCTTTCTATACAGCCCTTGGCTAGGACAACAAGCTTTTCCTTTCTTCAATAGGGTTCCGACCTTTCCCTTCCCTCGCTCGAGACTTTGCGCTTGCTGAGCTGACCCTTCGTCTGTGGACTCGCAGTCCAGTCACATAGGAACCAGCCAGGGTGTTTGAGATTTGCGATGAGAACCTCCCGGAATGTATCGTTCATAGAGATTCTCTTTGGTGGACAGGTCGGGATATAGGTCGTTTCAACTGACCCTGAGATAGGACTTTGACTAAGACTCACTACCTGCTAGCTAGGGACAAGGATGGGATCTTGAATCCCAGGACGGGCACCTAAAGTGAGAAAGAGAGAATGTCCTTTGAGCGCGGTAGCAAGGAGTCGAAAGAAAGATGTAGCTGCCCCGATGAGCACTCAAGTCAAGGAACGACTCTGATTCTGATATGGGGGCATTTTTTCTCGATTCCCAGAGGTCTGAGGTCTGATAGGCGGACTGGCCAAGCCAAGAAAGAAAGAAAACCAATGAGTTCGCTACAGAGCCCGGACGAAAGAGAGATCCGTAGCTTGGTGCGTGGGCATCGGAGTTAGCTGACGGAAGAAGCTTGATAAAGATGTAGCTACGGGGGAGGCAACGGGCCAAAGGTCCTTCTCAGATGCCCGAAAGCCCTGAGCCAACAATTGGCACGACTCTTCTTCAACCCATAGGCGCCATTCCAGTCCTCATTAGCGCATAGAGCGAGTCAAATGTAGCTATGGGTAGGGTTCCACCCGCACGCATGTAGGAACAGCGACAGAAGCAAGTCTTAAACAACCCATGCGAAATAGAAGAATGAATCCAGGAACTCGCTATGGAGAAAGAGAAGATCGATAGCTAATGTGCGCGGGCCAACCAACCGTATCACCCTTTCTCAGGTCAGGGGTCTTCATCAACAATCCCTACTTCTTGATCAGCGGAAAGCTAGCTCAGAGTCATTCTACGGGAAAGCTGCTGCTAGGGCTAGGGAAGGACACTGAAAGAAAGAAGCAGAATAGCTGCCCTCCAGGGAGAGGGGGATTGGGAAAAACAACACCAACAACAACAAGTACCATTCCTTCAGAGATCGATTCTGATTCGGCGGCAGAGACAGTAGCGAGAATCAAGAATGGAAGAATCACACGGGCACGGCAAAGCCTGGTACTTCGATGCCCGAGTCCCATGCCTGATTGGATGGTACGGGAATGGCTCACGAAGAGAAATCACCAAGCTATCCTTCTCAACAATCGGCGAGAAAGAAGATGTAGCTCGGGGCGAGGGAAGGGGATTTCACTCCTGAGTTAGCTAGCGGGGAGACTGTCTTTAGATAGAGAATGCTGCTATGCCGGAATCCAAAGATGGTGAACAAGGCGAGGCCCGATAGACCTCAGCCGATCCACCGTATAAAAGGCTGAGTGCCTAGAGCATCCAAAGAGAATGGTATGAAGGCCTTTGATGCCAATATGCTGCTGATTCCACTTCAAATAAGGCAATGGACGTGTTGAGTTCCCTGGCTCCGTCTTAGCTCCGAAGCTAGGAAGCTCGAAGATGGGATGTGGGATGAAGCCGGAATGACCGCAAAGCATAGGCATTCTCATGACCTCACTCTGAAGAACCGAAAGGCGCATCTCAGAAGCAAGCAACTTCGCTACTAGAAAGAAGGTGGGCTACCCTGCCTGATCGAAATCCCAATTCTGACGCTCCCACTGGGGCGGCCTAAACAGAAGGAGTCCTTTCTTTCACATCCGCATCGGAAAAGGCAGCTAGAGATGCCATAGAAACTCAGTTTGAACAACCGTCCCTATCCACATAAGAAAACTCCCGATCTCAGCTATAAGAATGCCCATAATCAAGTGAAGATTGAATCCATTCCTTCGGCTAGGCAGTTAGGTTACGGGAATGGGAGCGGTCTTGGACTGAGAGAAGAGGGATGCTCGATAGAGTGAATTCCCAGGGAGTTCCATGACCATGATTGGGATTGGCAGCTCGGAAGCGAAGGTAGCGAACGAAGCCTGAGAGAGCCCTTTACCCTTAGAAAAGGAAGTAGCCACAGAAAGAGGAAGTCCAATGAAAGAACACATCCTTATCGGAAGCCGCCTTGTCCTTGTCCCTTGGTAGCGGTAGAGTCAACCGGTGAAATCGAAGTCAATTTCATGCTTGCACAGGGGAATCTTCAGAAGGAACCCCAACCGGTAAAGAAGTCCAAGAGGCAAGTCCCATCTGAGCTCTATATAGCGGAATCTCCGTGCTCCGACATCAAGACTGAGAACCATACCTCGGCCACCCCAACCAAGAAGGAAGCTGAGGAGCGCATATGGCAATGGCAGAGCTCGAAGCAACTCATGCAACTCTCATCTTGAATCCCATTCCCAAAAGCCAATGACAAATCAGCAGCTTATTCACCGCCAAGGGCTTCCAAAGAGGACGATTCACCGCGAAGAAGACAATCTCCCTAGCCGGATCAGAGTCACTCAATCTCTTCTTCTTTACTCGCTCTGTTCTCTGATTCTTGCCGAAGACGACTTAAGTCTTCCTTCTGTGCCTCTATTTTGTATATGATCTGTCTGATTCGTAAGATTCTCCTAGCGAGTTTTTTTTTTCGATCCGGTAACAAACCCAATCTTGGCGAAGCCGGAAACAAACTAAAAACAAATCCAATGCATTTGCAGAGCTAACCTCTGAAGAGAAGGGACTTCAATCCAGCTAACTGCTTCTTCGACCGGCAAAATAGGGCACCCTTTTAGTACTCATTGAGCTAATCCTTCGTTCAACTATGTCAGACCACTCTCATTCTGTCTATCTCAGAAGCAGGTTCTTCTCTGTCTAATGCTAATGCTTAGCCCCGAGCGCCAGGATTTGATGTCAACTCCCGAGTCTTCTAAGAATCAAGGACTGGTTGTCTGATTTGCTTGCCGAATCAGGACTTCGGCCATGAGTCCAATTTCACGAGTTGTTTACGTTGTTGACAGGGATTTCAGGAAAAGAGAAGCTTAGCCCTTCCATGCGCCATGCGATGAATCACCTTACAGAGAGCTAGCCGAGAGCTAACTGAAAACTAAGACTTCTTCAATGAGCAACAAACAAGGAATCTATCCCTGGAACAGAACGGGGCAGTGATGCCAGTCCGAGGAGTCTTTCTTCTGGGGTTGGAGCGCGCCTTCCTTGCTAATCAAAGATATGAGAACTGCCTTCTCTTCCCCGACTGGTTGTTGAATCAGAATTGCTTGTTAGGGAATAGAAGGAGCTTCTAGACCGAGGGCCTTCTATCAGAAGTCTTGCTTTCCGCGTAATCAGAACAAAGCAAAGCATCAGCTCGAGCAGCATTAGCAAACTCTTCGATTCCAGTCCTCCTCTTCGGCAACGATCCCACTACTAGCTAGCCCTCTTTGTCTGTCTTCCCAGTGAGTGAAGAAGGAAACATTGTTGTAGTCATCCCAGGTGTTCCTTTTTCACCTGCCGGCAAAAGAGCAGCATCTTGAATTGCCCAATACCCAGTATTGAAGAAGGGGACTGAGCCCTAGGTTCACCAAACCCAGTCTACTAGCTACTGCAGTCATCGATTGAATGAGCAGCCCTCTGTACCCCATTGATTGTGCCATATTGTATAGAAATGGCTGATGTTGACCAAACAGCGGGATGTCCAACAAAAGAAGGATTCAACAAACCCAAGATAGAGGACTTGGCGGGTTGGTTCCACTAACCCAATAGGACAAGCATCACATACATCAAACCCCCTAGTCAACAAACCCCCTAGGAAGAATGGCAAAGCAAGGACTCAGTCTTCAATCAACCCATGGCATGGGCATTACCAGAAGAGAAGCAGCTGAAGTGGATTCAACATCCTTCATTCTCTGATGAGGTCGAACAATATCATCCACTAGCGATCTCAAGATCAGGGTAGATCTCATTGGCGGAGGCGGAACGCTGGCTGAAGCCGATGAAAAAGATACCCCGTACCCCGCACCCTAGCCATCTTCTGAGCTAGCCTTTCCAGTTCATGACGATTGGTGCTAATCAGGGAAGTGGAATTCATTCTCTGACCCAGGAGCGGGATCAGCTACAGAATCCGTATCCGACTGAGCAGCAACTCCAACCGGATGGGCAGTCAAGACCTTTCTTGGGTGCTTAGTCGCTAGAATAGGTGATCCATCGAGCTCTTCCAATGCAACTCTGATGAAAAGACCGATAGGGCCTAGCAAGAATGCAGTTCATTAGGGCTCTAGTGGGGCAAAGCCCTTCTCTATATGTCATGTCAATGTCATTTCTTCTCCCGCGATAGGTCATATTGGATAGGCTGTTCGGGGTGAGGGCAATGGTGTTGATTGATTTGCATTTCGATAGAGATCATGAAGCCAATAGGGTGCGGGTCAGGTGATCTTATATCATATCTATTGGGCATTTTGATTAGAGAGAAGGCAGCTACCTTCTATCAGAACGTAGCAATCCTTATATGAGCTCCTACCAATGAAGACTGATTCAACAACCGCCAGTCACCGAGACAAACTAAATCGGAGCGGAGAAAGAAGATGGCATCAAATGCAAGATGGAATCCCCGTTCTGACCGATGCATCCAGAGGCCCCCTCTAAGATTGATTGAGTTAGCCGTAGGTAGGAAAGATTACCACTCTTTTGACCTTCCCTACCCTTCCGGGTAGTTCTTCCTTATGATGGTGGGACTGTAAAAGCACCGGTTGAAGTACCAACACCAACTACAGCCGAAACAACCCAGGCAAAGCCTTAACTCCAGAAAGGCAGGTGATGCTCCAAAAATCATCATTATGGATAATGACTATGGAAACGACTGGGGACTAGTCGGGTATGATAATTAATGGAGATAGCCTTCTTCTTTCAAGCAGTCACGTGCCTCTTCCATCCGTTCGGTCCTCGCTCTCAACGAAAACTACCCGCCCAAAGGAATATTGAAGCAACCTTTCGCATAGCCCTTTCTTTCTTGGGCAATTGAATCAGGAACCGGTGCAGAAGACAAGAGGGACCTAACCGCTGCATCTCATGCCCTGAGCTCTTTTGGGCTAAGGATTGGCAGTCAAGACAGAGATTTCAATTGAATTAATTGAAAGAGCATTTATCCCATCCCAGTTAATCCAATAATGGCATCGAATGGGATTCATGCATCGAAGGAGCTGGAGGAATGGAATAAAGTAAAGGCTGTAAAAGAACTTATAGGGAGGGATAAGGGCTGGCACATGACCTCCTTCTCTGAGAGAAACTTCCTCTTATTCGATCTTATTGGCTTAGCCTGGAGAGTTAGCTGATGCTGATCTGGTAGTGTCAAAGAGGCGATTCTCAACATCTTAAAGAGCAGAGATTCTCAGACATGAAGATAGTATGAAGATGGGATGAAGAAAAATTCCACTAATAGAACAGAACCCGAGGGGATTCCAATTATCTAAGTACCATCGGCTAAAGGAAGTGAAGGGAAGTTGCTTTTAGCCTCTTGGCTACTTTTACATAGAGCATAAGAGCATTTATTTGTAAAAACAAAATCAGACCATTTACGAATATTATTTAAACGAGCGTAATGGATATGACCTAAACGCTTGTGCAAGAGCTAAAAGGGCGCAGAATTGAGTCTTGAGATGGACCTGGAATCAGGAGCGCTCATTGCAAGGCTGTAGAGACGCCCGCACTTCTTCCCTCTTCTGATCTCCTTCCCTGTCTTGAAATCCTTCACAATACAGTCCAAAGGATGAAACTCGAATGCCCAGAGCTTCTCTCCAGCAAGTTGAGCTACAGATATCAGATTTTTTTTTCCACCCGAGGTACATACAATACATAACATTATGAGAAAAGTCTGATGGCTCAAGAGCTACAGTACCAATACGATGAATGGTAAGAGCAGTCTTCTCCCCTGTGAACACTTTTCGATTACCTTGATATGGAGCAGAGTCAGTGAAAGCATCGGGGCTGCCTGTCATATGATTGCTGGCCCCGTATCATACAGGTACTGTCAGAGGGAGAATCTATGCTCATGGCTCCAAGCTGATGTTGAAGGTTGTCAGTAGAAGCATTCATGAAGGCTAGATTGTAGCGCATAGAACATCGAACAGCAAGATGGCCAGGGAAAAAACGAGAGTCAAGAAAGGCGGAAAGAGTTAGATCCGGACATAGCCATAGCCGAATTAGCCTAGCTAGCAATAGTAAGTAGTTCTTTATCACTTCAGGAGTGAGATCACCCGCCTCGTCCGGTCAAGCTGCTCCTCTCTCTGCCCTTGAAGCTCGCTCTTCGACCCGTACCGTAGCCTGTACACTCGGCTATTCTCCCGATTAAACTCCCTCTGTCTACGCTGGAAAAAGGGCTGCCAGAGTGAGGGCTTTGTCTCTTTCTGTTTGTGCCAGCTGGCCCTGACCGAATGTTCTGACTCCCGGTAATCGAATGGGTGGTAGTTGGGTTGTTGAAATCCGATAATCGATTGGCTTTAGAAAGGCTTTCCCAACCTAGACATTGTAACTAAAAGTCCTGCCTACTTGTAGGCTTAGGGTAGTCCTCGACAACCTTCTTCTTTTACTGGCTTGGGAAAAAGAAAGAAAAACTTAGCATTTACCATAAAAAGAAAGGGATAAAGTCCTTACCACTGGCAGAGAGAAGGAAGGACAAGAGCAAGCGTTGGTGATACTGATCCGGCATCTTGACTTGGAAATCCTTTTTTTTAGGCTTGGACATTGACTTAAATAAAAGCGTGTACTGATCAGGGCTCAACAAAGTCTCCTGCCTCAGACGTGGATGTAGATGTAGACGTAGATCATCCTGTTGGCTAAGAAGAAAGATCGATACTTATTGACTCTATCTCTTTTGAGAACTTCCCAACTCCTACTGACTTAGATGATTTATAGACTGACTGACCTCTTAATGAGTTTCCCGGTGGTTGCCCCTACCTAATGACTTCTTTCCCTTTTCAGGCTCTCAATCAGATGCAGGACGAAGATCAATGCCCGGCCTAGGCTCTCCAAACACCTCGGTTGTCCTCTGGTTAGGGAATGTGTTCTTCTGCTGGTTTAGGACGAAAAAACATCCCGGCCTCAAAAGGAAAGGCAGATCTCTCAGATCGAAGAGCAAGTCCTATTGACTCAGAACGTCCCGGTGAATCATTAACAGAAGAAGACTGAGACTCAAAGCTGGTCTTGGTCCCATTCCTGACTCAGTCGAAGAGCCTGGCTTATATATCTTTAGATTGAAATGAGTTCCCCCCTTGGACTAAACAACCAAGCATTGACTTCGATTCCTACTTAAACGACTGCTGAGTTTCCGGCTCCTGGTTCGAAATGAACAGCCCTGCTAGTTCCGAACGAACGACAACGATCAAATTGGTGGTGATCATCTTGGTTCAAAAGAAGGATAGGTACCTGACCTTAGAATAGAGGCTCGTAATGAATATTGATACCTCCCTGCCAGACCGAAACCTGCCGACAGATGACATCAGATGAGCCCCATCAGCCGAGATGAGTTGCATTTAAGGCCGTCCGATCGATGACTTCTTACGCCTTACGCCGATTCAGGAGCGGTTGAAGCCATTACAATACAATAATAGAATGCAAGGGAAGGGTTCCCCCAGGAGAGGCATCTCGACTGCTGCCATTGAATCAGTTGAGTTTGGTGCTATCGTTTTCGTATATAAGAGAAAGGCTGCACATGAATCTTACTCTATCCATTTTCTTTTTCCTGGTGACGGTATGACAGTAGGAACTCTTGGTCTTCTATCCCTAAATCCCTAACCGCGGTTGAAAACCCAGTGTTAGCAAGTTGGAATATCCCCTGTTCTCGTAACCGGTACGGTACTAGTCCCGTAGAAGCTCGAACTCTTGCCGCTCTTGTTGGTGAGTGAATAGCTATAGTGCCTTAATTACATTACTTAATTAGTGGATTGACTGCTTTACTCCTTAGCCTTGACGGCTCTCCAGTCTTTCTTGGTGTGATCGTATCCGCAGTTGTTGTAATAATAGCTCTGAGAGAGAAAGGATCGATCTTACGTCGAACAGCGACTCTAGGAGCACTTCCATCTCTTGACTCGCTATGCAAATACACATCTGGCTTTAAAATAATATGGTTTATTGTGTAGCCTAAAAAGAAAGAGTTTACCTAATTGCCTTGGGACTGAAAAAATGCTGATACGAAGTTTTTACTTAAACCTTAACACTTCGTATACTACCCCGAAAGCTCTGACCCAGCTGTCTCCGATTTTGAATATCCCCAGTGCGTGCCATCCTCTTAGCTGTCAATGGCGTAACCGCTGTTTAATAGCATTTAAAAAAGCATAAGGATGATACCTTCCTTCTTCTGAGATGCCGAGAATATACTCTTTACCAGAAAACTCAAATCATTCTGCCTGACTGCTTGACGGCTATTAAAGAAGCTTTTATAGGAGCGGCAACACGAGAGAAGAACTTTTCCCTCGGTTACTGACTTTTTCTCACATCTCGATCTCCGGCTTCAGAAATAATATAAATATTGCCTCTCTCAATTCAATGTCTTCCTTCACATCACACCCGGCAAAGTCCTTACTACGATTTCTGGGTAAAAGTCTTAAGCCCTTCACTCTCGTTTCATCAGCTGGTATTGAGTCCGATGTTCTGTTAGAGCTATTGAGTGCCATTACTACCCAATCAGTCTTTCCTTAAGGGATTTTCCTTAGTTGCGAAGAAGTGAAGTAAGGAGTCGACTAGCTCGAACATAGGCAATTGCCTTATTCAAATGAAAAGATGGGGCTTTACCGGGTGAGGAATAATAAAGAAAGTCAAGTAAAGTAGCACATCACGGAACAAGAAGAAGAGGTTATCTTAGATAACGAGGGCCTCGAACATCAAGGAAGAGCTAATTCACAGGAAGAAAAGTCTGAGACTACTACCTCAGCGAAATCTCTTCAATCTGTTCAAGTTGAAGAACTTCTTCCTTTACTTACCTTCGGTACCGAGGAAGACTTCTCAGCGAAAGATGCTCCAGTGGAAGTGGAACCAGCACCCTCGGATGTGAGAAAGCACTCGAAATCTGACGTTCAAATTCAAAAATGTGAGGAAGACCTCATTCACAGCCTGAGCGAGTAGTCCCCGAAGAAGTTAGTTATTGAGTAGACCGGGGAAGCAATAACAGTTTCTCACAGAGAGTAAAGCAAGGCAATTCTTTCTGAGGAGATGTTTTGTCTTTACACCAGGTTTTTCCAAAGTGCTCTTAACCCGAAGAAGGTATAGGAAGAAGGGGATGCGTCGGCCGGGTATCTGTATCCCGACGAGTAGAGTCAGGCAAAAGTAGACCGGTTGGTCAGTGAACAGCAGTGGTCCAAGTACCCAAGGGACCCCGCCTCTTTAGAGGGGATTTCAAAGTTAAGTGAACAGCTTAAGCCAGGGGTTTTTTCTTCTACCAAAGCTTATTCTGAAGCTTCTTCTGCTTCTGCTTCAACCCCAGAATCGGGGAGCTTAGGTTTAGGTAACGAATCTCCCTCACAGGATGTTCTATTCAACCAAGTGGAGGGTTCACACATGTTCTAACATACGATTTTCAGTAAGAAGCCTGGTCATTCCAACTGTTTTCGAATGAGTCCTCTGACTTGGCAACTGCGATTTCGCTTTCAATCTTAATCTTCCTCGAGTTTCAGAAAGATTCTTCCGAGGAATGTTATAAAGCAAATCCTAGGCTAGGTCGAAGTAAGCTCTAACTTTTTCATAGGAAGATGAGGAGATAAGGGGCGAAGTTAGTCCACGCTAGGGGCTTTCAGCGACGGCGAAAAGATTCACTCATTGTCATTTCAATCTTTCCATCCATCTTTACTTGTAAGGCCACCCTCTTCTTCTGGGAAGAGCAGAAACGAAACTCAATCTCTTGCCTGGGCCAGCAATAGCTACCCACCTATATTAGTTCGAACTTGCCCGGGGATTTGACTTTCTCTCCCCTACTGTGGGATTACTTGTACCTTTTCTGGGAATTGGAATTCCATTCTTTCAATCCGATTACGATCAGCAGAACTGGCATCTGTCTGTCGGATCGGTCTCATATCTAGTTGCAGGGGGTCTGCTTTCTTAGGTAGCCACCACCGGGAAAGACAAATAAGCAGCCAACTTTTTTTCCTATACAAGGGGAGCAGGTTTTCTTCGAATAGAAGGTAATGGTTTTCTAGGTAAAGCAAGAGCCCTGCATAGTCTCAACTTGTAAGTGGGAACAATGATATGGCATGTAGTTTCTCAACCCACTTCCTGGGCGAGACAAGTGCAAGACATTCTTATCTCGTCTGATGCGGGTGCAAATCGACAAGAACTACGGTCCGGTGAGTGAATGAACTTTCCCTGGCTAATGTGATTGGTACTTGCTTTCCCTTTATTTAGGGCTTTTTTTTTTAGAAAGTAATTACCGCTCCGTGGGGGAAGTCAGTGCAAAGAAGAAGAGAGCATCAACGCCATACCGCTCGGGACCAATCCGAACATTCACTCAAACCGCAGAGAAGAGAACGGGCATGGAACTCCTACTAGCCCTGCTACTAATCTTCTTCTATAGGATCGCACACGCGTACCTTACTATCTATTACAGTCCAAAAAAATGATCTTTCTATAGCTTGCTTAGCCGACAAGCCTTCCTTCAATCAAGCATTTCCAAGCTGAAGGAGCGAGTATAAAAAAGCCTAATTATAGAGCTAAGGGTATTCACTGAAGGATGTAAGCGAATTCCTAGGCTCATTCTCTTTCTATTCCTATTGCTCCCGAGAGTAGCAGTTGCTATATTCCAATTCCTCTTTGCCTTAAACTGTGAACATGCTTTCAAGCTTCGGAAGCCACCTCACTTGGATTCAAGAAAGATATTTTAGCCTGTCTACCCTGTCTAACTCCCTCAACCCGTCCTGGCTCCCTATAAAGAGCTCGCCGGGCATAAGACCTGGTAATCTTACATCGGTGGTGATCTAGTACTATTCTATTAAGCCTCATTTCCTCTCTTATACGAGGTTTGGTTTGTCTTTGTTATAGTGGAAGGGCTTAAGCCAATCCCAGGGCTATGATTATGAGAAATCTAGCCTTTAGCTAGCCTCTATGATAATGAAGTAGGATCCGTAGAAGGATAGGAGACCGGTATACGAGGGAAAAACCATCCCAAAAAGCAGTCTCAGTAGCCGCTGCCTACAAAGAAGATGCTGCCCCTGCTGAAGAAAAGATTCCAAGATCGGGATAGGTTAGAGGAAAAGTTCAAAGAAGCAGGTTTTACCTGAATGGTTGTTAGTATGTGTACGAGTAGACGTGCGAGCCTTCTTTTGAAGCTTCGAAAGTAGGATCTCTGCCCTCGGGCTACCCCCCCCTGCATTTAGTAAGTCTTTGGGGTTGGGGAAATGTAGGTGTGCTGACCTAGAAAGAGTTGAGTTGAGGATGTAGATTATCGAAGTCAAGGGTTACGTAAAGCAGAAGACGTTGGTTTTTTTTTTTGCCTCGGACTCGGATAAGGCTCATACACGAAGGAAGCAAAGAACTGGCAGTCTATTGAGACGGGGTCGGGTAAGTTATGAAGCGGAGTAAGGTAGGCCTTCTGATATGGGTTCACCCTCCTAACAAGGGCTAGAAGGCCAGACAGTCATATAGGGATAGAGTTCCTTGCCGGCGTATTCTCGGATCCAAGGCCGCTAATCAGTACTGAACTAGGACTTTGGGGGCTTATCATCCAGCTATTTGGGCTAACCGGGTTCAACAAGAGCAAGAGAAATTCTTTTGGGGTTTGGACTTAACCTGAACTCTCATTCGATTTGTTTTGAGGATCTAATTCTGGTTAATTGAAAACCTCGTTCAATACAAAGATCATTTTGACATCTTTCCCCCGGTTAAAACCAATTTATGCTTTGAAAGATAATGAGAATCATAAGCTCCAACCACAAGCGTGTAAAGAGTCTTTCTTCTTGCTAAAGGTCTTTCTTTTTTCGATTCCTCTAGTCTAAAGGAAAGGAAAGGAGGTGATAGAGATCCTGTCACAAACAATGGTAAGCGAAGCTTGCCAGAGCTCCGGGCCTAAGTGCAAGGGGATATGAATGAGAAAGCCGGTATCAGTGATGTTCAAAACCATGGGGCTGGGACCTATTACTTAGAAAGAAAAAACCGCAATCTGACATGACATAAAGGCAGAACCAACAAATAATCGGACTTAACCCCCTCTTGTTTATTAGGCATAGGGGGGTATAGGAGGCCTATACCTTCCACACGGTTTGGAAAAAGGATCCACGTTTTTGATAGGAAATTGGCAGAAAGCGAATCCGCATCCTGCGCTACTTACTATAAGGACTAAAACAAGCAGGCTTGCCTCGCTACTCGCACTGAATCAACTGCCGGGAGAAGCCCAAAGGGGA
>NW_027266205.1:0-50354 GCF_036785885.1 Coffea arabica
TAACTGCTTACCATCAGCTCGACAATCCTCAGATTTTTGGCTATCATTTAGCTCATGCACCAGTTCTGCTCCCACAGTGTTATCAACTTCTCTAACACTCTCCAGGCGCTCTTCTATGCTTGGACTAATCCCACTATCCGAAAATTCCGTGACTGCATCTGAAAACACATCATCTTCTGATTTACTTGACTTCAGACCAATACCTGCACCACTCCCAACCTCCTTCACACTTCCTTTCTCCATCTTGGGACCTTAAAAAGTATTATTCTCAAAACACTAAAATAGCACTAAGCCAAAAATAACAATAATACCAAAAAAAAAAAGAGAATACATTTACTAGAATATCAAACTAAATTCTGTGTAAAGAAAATATCAAAATATTTCTTACTTGGGGTTTTCACAATATCGTCATCAGAAAGATGGTCATCATCAGATATATGGTCAGTTTCTGAGTCAACTAATTTATAACCTTCAACTTTTCCACAAACCCTTTTGTGGGCTCTCCTATGTTTGGCACTGGGATGTGGATTTGGGAAAGGCCAACCACACTTGTGGCACACATGAACCCCATGCCCCTCATGCCCTCCTGCTGCAATATTAATCATCAAGAAATGTAGAAAACTTTAATATTATCATATGATAAAACCCTTTTTTCACACTAACCAGAACATAAAACTACTATTAGTAAAAACAAGCAAGGAAAAACATGTTTCAGCATTTCAAGAAAAGAACAAAATCATCACTCAGACAGCAAGAAAAGTAAAATACACAAGTAAAGGCAGCAAAATTTCACAAATTTGTGTGTGTTCTGCGTGTAAATAAATATATTATACTTCACCAAGTAAACTCAAAGAGCAGGATCAAGAAAACCCAACTGAAGAAAGTAAAACCAAAAAGAAGAAAGAAAGAAATTCTTGAAATACACGGCAAGACTTTAGCAAGAAACAGAGCAACCGATGTATCAAAAAAAGCAAGGACTTTGACAAAAACCATGTCGGAAAAGAGAGTAACAAACCTGATGAAGGGGTTTTTTTGTGATCTTGAACATCCATAATGGTAGAAAAATTCAGAGGAGAGAGAGACACACACAGAAAGACTGAGACTTTGTATCCTGTGTGAAAGGCAGTTGATGGAATGAAGAATGGGAAATGTACTAAGACAGAGAGAGAGAGAGAGACTGTGTGTGTGTGCGTGTGAGTGTGTGTGTGTGTTCTGTGGAAGACTGGCGGAATGTATCAGGACTTTGAGAGAGAGAGAGAGGGGAGAGAGCGAGAGTGTAAGAAAGACAGGCGATGAAAGGAAGAAGGGACAGCATGTGAGTATTATCAATCAGTTACTACTCACTATTTCCATTTCTTTATTTATCTTTTTTTTTTGGTTTTATATTAGGTAATAAAATTCTTTTGAGAAAATATCCAGAAGGAAAATAGTGGGAAAAAAAAAAGATAAAAAGAAGAAGGAAAAAATAAAATAGAAACAAATTCAACAAAGGTGGACTGCGGAATAGTCCATGATAAAATGCCAATAGGAAATTTGCACGTGGCAGCTGTATTGCTCTAGACACTCTCGACCCTATCGTGCGCCTTGAGTTGTTCATACCATAGAAATTAACGGATTTAAGATGAAAAGATGTGGATTTAGCTGTGATTTAGGATAGAACGATGCGAATTTATTCTATTTTATCTTCTGGTATTTTGATTTTCTCGCAAACAATTAATTTGTTGTTATTCTTTTATTTTAATAATGAAGAGAAGCAAATGTGTCTTGATGTTTTCTATGGAAATTGTGGGTTTGTTTGGGCAGAGTATTATTTGAAATATTTTTAAAATAATTACTGTAACGCTTTTTGTAATGTGGTGTATGCGAGATAAAAAAGTGACTGGAAATATAAAAAGATGAATTGAAAAATGTGTTTATGATGCAATTGAAATATTATTTGAAATAATTTGCTATCCAAAAAACCTGTGGTTATTTTTACGAACCTGTGGAATAATTTTTTGCTTAACTAATTCTAATAATTTAATTTAAACAAAATCAAGAATTTAGATCAGCTACTTAACAAAATTTGGGACTAACAAATGATTAATTAACTTATAATTTTGCTTATTTCCTCTTAACAAAGTGTATAACCAAAATCAATTCCCTTGTTATCTTTTTCTTTTTTCCTCTGGCCCTTTTTCTTATTTATTTTCTTCAATAAAAGAAAAAATTTAAATACCATAGGGCCACAAGATATTGAGAATTTTATTTTTGGATCTTTTGGTAAAGAATACAAGAAATCGTTAACATACCTGTCAATTATCAAATAGCATTTACCACATTTGTTGCTGGTGCATTAAATCTTAAATTCCAGGGAATGATAGGCTTACATGACCGTGACAACCGTTAGGCCTTGTTTGGAGAGTCATTTTTCTCCAAAAAAATTTATACATTTTTCATGAATATATTTCTTAATCATCTTTTTATCTCTGATATAAATCAAATAATTATTATAATACATTTTTCTATAAAAACTCCAAAAATAGCAATTCAAATACGGCCAGACTGCCAATTCCAATACAGACACACATAGATATTAAACTAATTCACACTGAGTACAAAAAAAAAGTTTCTTGAGGTGTCCTCTTTCACAAATTTTGTGCACTGTGACAAAATTACGTCACTGCTGAAGCCGTTTAGCAACCCTTTAATGCCCTATATTTTGACGTCCTGGTCAACCAGGTCCATCACAGGCTTAGCATCTAAGGGACAGAGATGCGATGCAGAATAAAAAAGACTACTCATTTTATAAAAAAGACAAAAAGTACTTGCATTACACTAACATAAAGTTATGAAGAATTGTATATAAAAGTAGGTATAAGCTAATCCATTTCTTTAACACAAGAAGACATGTAGTGAATGTGACACTAGGAATTGCTTTAACTTCTTGTTGGTGGCACTTTTTTGCATGTTTATGGATAATGACAATACTTTACCATCAAAAATAAAATGCTGATTTAAATAAAGATTCATGAACAGAAGAAAAATTCTTGTATACCATTATGCTTACATGTGTAAAGTTAATGAATCATTAAATCAATAAATTAGTTGTACTAGACAATGTTTAAGGGTTGGTAAATGTGAAGCTATGATTTTTTTCAAGCTTCCTGATGATGACATTCTTGTTGTTTTCAGAACAGCTAGCATGAAATAGTAAAGAATAATCTTTATGGTGATGATAATTATGAACTGATAATCCTTGTATTTTCCACACCATTTTTTAATGATGTAAGCAGACATTTTTTTAAGGAAAAATTAACATAAGAGGTACATTAAATATATTGCCAATAATTCTGGGAATATAAGTGTGTGAGTAGAGAAATGCACTTTTTATTTCTATTTTCTATAAGTGAGAGCTTTGAACACAAGCTTTCGTATTTACAATTTTTCCTACCTTGTCATCCTATCTAACCCTTCCTTGATAGAGAAATGGACTTGCACTAAATATAGACTATCTTTAATAGAAAAATATATGTACTCAGTGAATTTAGATTAATTGAAGATTTGCATTTATACTGCTATAATATGGAAACACCTATATATAGACTAAATCTTTATACTGCACTAAATGTATACTGTCTATAATATAAAAAAATATAATTAGTGAATTTTAAATTAATTGAAGATTTACATTTATACTGCTATAATATGGAAATTCTAAATGCTATTGTTAAAACAATTTTGGGAAAAAGATCGGTTTCATCCTTCACATTTTATAAAAATATTCTTTTCGTCCCCTCACTTAAAAAAAGAAGCAATTTCATCCTTAACATTTAAAAATTGAAATTCTTACATCCCTGAACCCAAATTTCAATCTGAATCAAACTACCAATCAACCTGATTACAAATTTTGAGGGTATAATTGGTAGATCACTTGGTTAACTCAACTTGATATTCATGTAAAATTTAATGAACCCAAAAATAAAAAATAAAAAAGAAAGATTAATCTTTCCTACATTATCATTGTATACACTGACGGTTTTATGTATCGCCATATCATTTCAATTTAAATTTAAACACCAAATTTTATATTTATGATACGCATCTAGATTCGCAAGCGGATATACTAACGATGTATGAAAAGATTTATCCAAAAAAAAACTCTACTATTCCAAGACAAAGAATGACCTTTTATGTTATAATTTTTATTTTTTTGGTTTAATAAATGTCATGTGAATATGATAAAATTGACCGAATGATTTATCAATTCTATTTCCGAAATTTATTACTAGGTTATTGAATGCTTTGATTCAGATTGAAAATTAGGTTCAGGGATGTAATAGCTTTAATTTTTAAATGTCAGGGACGCATTTGCTTCATTTTAAAAGTGAGGGACGAAAAGAATATTTTTACGAAATGTGAAGGAAAAAACATGTCATTTTCCCAACAATTTTTATCTTCTACATCACTTCAACTTTTGCTAAGTACAACATTATGGAGGGAACATAAGGTGATCAAGCAGTTACTTGAATAAAATCTAGTTGATGGCTAGATGCAAAGTAATTAAACTTTACAAGCATAATGAAAAAGATATAAAAAAAAAGGTAATCTAAGTTGATCTAACCATTTTTAGCAACATGCAAGTAATCATTTACATCACCTTGAAAATTTCACAAAAAATTTCATAGTTCAATATTCAAAGGTATAGCCCCTGGCTCCTCCCTGCTTCTTAAATCTCATCATTCCTCTACTGAATTTTTTTTTTTAAAGTATTTTCAAAATCTTATGAAAGAATAATGGCATTACTTCCAATATAAAAAAAAAGATTAATTTTCTATACACTAATAAGGTATATACTTTCTCCATTAAATACTTGATACATAATCTTAATTTAAATTTAAATTTTAAAATTTTCATATACATCATGCATTCAATCATAATAAGATTAACTCAAAGAATGGACAAACAATTAGTGGGAACTTCTTTTTCCTTTTTCACCATTTGGTTATTGAAAAAGCGTAGGGCCAAAATCGAAAGAAATAAAAGCTTAAGGATGGCCCAAGGAATGACTTTATACAGGCCCACTCAACGACTTATGTCCGATTGTGTATAGCTATCACGTGTTTGAAAAGCTTCATTTTATTGCTTCCTTTTGGTGTCACCAACCGCTAAGTCCCTAACAAATGTACAATTTGGAATTTGGATGTCTGATTGTGCACCAGACAAATTAATAGTGCTACAAGAATTACAAGTGTGTTATCTCTCCTACATGTTTAACCTGCTATTAGAATAATGATGCGTTGGGCGATTTTCAACAATCTCGTAATGAAATTTGCTTTTTATATATATGAAAAAAATTGATAGGACTACATGATTTGATATGATTGTCACCTCAAGAAAAATAAATACAGAACGAGGTTCTCGAGAATTGTAATGAATAATTGTAGGAGACAATTCGAGGCTAAAATCTCCCTATCTAAATTTGGTAAGGTGAAGATTGAAATTTGGAGAAATTCTAAAGATATGATAAGATTGTTGGGTGAACAATATCCATTATAGGATTTCCAATTTTAGTAGTTGTGACTACCATTTTAATGTTGTTTACATTATTATGTATGTATAATTTAATTGGTACTAATAATTATTGAAATCTCCAAACCAGAAGTTGCTCTCTGGTCAGCCATTTGTCGTTTTCAACTGCCTGAAGTATTATGGTACTAACATGCGGTAACAAAAATGTACCAACAAACCAAATGCAAAGCCCCTTGTGCATTCTAGTTTCATGTTTGGCAAATCTTGTTGAGGGCCTATTTGGGGTTGCCCTAATTTATTGGAAAATACTTCACCAATAAAATTTTTAATAAATTTATTTATTAACTACTTAAGTGCTTTTATGTATATTATTTGGATATATAGTTTAATAAGTACTTGTTATATTGGATAGTCTGCAATTTAAAATTTTTAAATTTAAATGATTAAATTTAATGTTTTATTTTCTAAAACACAAAATCTATTCTAAAAGCATTAAATTTGAGTTTTTGTTATAAGTATTTTTAACACAAAAAACTCTACTCCTGATTTCATGGGATGATTTTTATCAAACGTTTCAAAAGTACTTTTAGTACATAATAGTGTTTTTTTAGTAAAAGTACCGTAACCCAAAACGGGATCTAAAATATGTTCATAAGCTTTTCAGAGTAAACTTTTTTCAGCCATGATTGCTAAAGGTTAATATTGCAGCATTCTCTTAGACAAAATGTATTGCAGACTAACTTATTTCATACTTGCAACGTAGTGGGATTTTTGTTTTCGCTATAAGAACATATAGGAGTAATAAATTTGTTATAAAAGAAGAAGTAATAAATTTATCTTAGGAAATGTTAAAGGCATTCCCCTTATGACTTGTACTCTTTTTGACCTTCTGATTGTGTAAATTGGCTAAAAATATTGCAACTCATTAAAGAAGTCGATATTTCTTTTATGGGAAAATGACATGTTTCATCTTTCACATTTCGTAAAAATATTCTTTTCGTCCCTCACTTTTATAATGAAGCAAATTCATCCCTGACATTTATAAATTAAAACTATTACATTCCTGAACCTAATTTTTAATCTGAATCAAAACATTCAATAACTCAGTAATAAATTTCGGAAATAGGATTGATAGATCACTCGATCAATTTCATCATATTCACATGACATTTTTTAAACCAAAAAAATAAAAATTATAACATAAAAGGTCATTCTTTGTCTTGGAATAGTAGAGTTTTTTTTTCGGGTAAATCTTTTCATACATCGTTAGTATATCCGCTTGCAAATCTAGATGTGTATCATAAATATAAATTTTGGTGTTTAAATTTAAATGAAAATGATATGGCGGTACATAAAACCGTCAATGTATACAATGATAATATAGAAAAGATTAACCTTTCTTTTTTATGTTATAATTTTTTATTTTTGGGTTCATTAAATTTCACATGAATATCAAGTTGAGTTAACCAAATGATCTACGAATTACACCCCCAAATTTTGTAATCAGGTTGATTGGTGGTTTGATTCAGATTGAAACTTGGGTTCAGGGATGTAAGAACTTCAGTTTTTAAATGTCAAGGACGAAATTGCTTCGTTTTAAAAGTGAGGGACGAAAAGAATATTTTTGTGAAATGTGAAGGATGAAACCGATCATTTTCCCTTCTTTTATTCCACACATAGTGGAAAAAGGTATAAGAGAAGTGTCATTAGCAAATAAGAGATTCTATTAACATTTTTCATTATCTTCTAAAAGCTCTTTGATTTTGTTCTATAATTCTATCATGTACTTCACAGCAATAACTTACCAAATTTTTGTGCTCTCAATTATATTTTGGATAAATTCACTAGAATGTTTTTCAGAAATCATATTGCAAACATAATAAATATTACCATTGGTTGTCTAAGATATTGATTTCCAATTTGAAGGTTTGTGTTTTTCCACTGAGCATTCTGGACGACATTGTTATGTTAAACACAAAGCTTGTACAAAATAAAAAAGATTAAATTTGGCCAGTAATGCTATTTTATTCTAAAGATATAGAGCCGTTTAGATTACTATTTTCTGAAGTTTTTGTAGAAAAATGTAGTGTAGCAATTTAATGTATGTACGGTGAAAAGTTGATTGGGAAATAGATTCACAGAAAACGTATAAATATTTTGGGGAAAAATGCAAATTACAATCGGATTTTAAGACCAATGCTCAACATTGGTTGTTGCCATCATGCATTCTCTCAGTAGTCAGTACTGATTTACGAAACTAGAATAAAAAGATCAAGAATGAAATGGAAAAGTCCTACCGGAGAAAAGAATGTTTGGGTCCATTGACATCAAATATGACCGTGACCAAATCTGTATGTTAATATTCCGAATGAGCCCAAATGAGAAAAATAGACCGAGTGGAAGATTACAGATCTTTTTGTGGTCCATCTTACATGGGCAAAACAGTCCAACTTCTTGATAGGCCCGCAAACTGTAATTGCTAGTATAGAGCTAGAGCAAATTTGCTTAACTGACAGCATTACCTTCAAGAGTTCACCTCAATTACTCAAAGTCAAATACAGAATTCAGATGGACTTCACAGTTGCTAGTTATTCCTAGAAAATTTTATGGTTTTTTTTGGTACCATCCCCACAACTCGTATTTCTCACTAAAGATAATAATTTAAATTTTAAATATTCAACCATGTTTAATCTAAGGATTAATAATAATGTTTCATTCAACATCCGACGGTGAATTTCGTTTATGAGTATGATATTTAAAATGAACTGCAGAACCTTCTGTTATTCTTAATTTAAATAAAATAAACTCTCTAAAAACCTCAACCGGTTTGTCCTAACTTTAACAAGGATAATCTAGGTATTAGGTGAAAATCGCTCCAATGGGAAACTTTTTACTTTGATAATATCGTTAGCCATCGTTAATGCATTCTTCAACATCCTTGGTACTGAATACTAAAATTTCAAAATTCATGTCAATTATATTATTGTAGATTTGGATCCTAACTTCCAATCTTATGCTGACAGCACTTATCAGGTAAATGCACACATTACAACTAGGCACTTTCTCAAAATTAGCATCACTTTTGCAAAAAGTTAAACTACAAGGTCCTTCTTGACAAGTTGCCCCATTAGCCAAAGTATATACTTTTCAAAGAAACACAAGTTTCTTAAAAAAAAAAAAGGAAAAAAAAGAAACACCAATATTTTTTTCAAAGGAAAAGATGCAGATACGAGTATTTTTTTTTTTCTAAAGGAACATGAGCTCGATATGGACAGAATTATTTAGAAGCATTGTCGTAGAATTTGATTTTAGGAAAAAAGAAAGTTGAAAACATAAATTTCATACAAACAAATTTGATCAAATAATATCCCTAAAATATGTAGGTTTGTCTCGATTGCCAATTTTTTGGAAAAATTTTGTCTTATTACATGATAAATGTGTTCTTGAATTACTTTTTTTATTTTAAATTTTTACTACTTATTTTTTTTATTTCACATATATTGCACATTGCCGTACATGCTATTTTCATTATTATTAAAAAAAAATTCTAACGAATCTTCCAATTTCTATCCAAATATATTTCTTATCATTAATAAACACATGCTAACACTTTCCTTCCAATATTTTCTGAACAATCCATATGTAAATTTTGGGGAAAAAAACAAAAGGAAAAAATAAACTTCTCTCAGTTTGCAAAAGCTTAAAATTCTTCTCTTCCAACACACTCCTCAGCACTCTGCACCAAAACCCTTCCAAACCCCTCAAAATGCATCAAACCCCTCAAAATTCCATATCCCCAGTTCCGATATACCCAGGAAAAAACCAATGAATTTCTTCAAAACCAAAGCCCCACCACCAGCACCACCTCCAGCACCGCCGCTGCCACCATCACCATCACCACCATCTCTCCACCTCCTCAACCAAGCCTTCACCTCTCTGCAAACCCATGTCTCCAACTTCGTCCACCATTCTCCCCTCCCCTTCCCTCTCCCCACCGTCACCAATTCCCCAGCACCACCAGCGCCTCTTCACCACCTCAACCAAGTGTTCAATTCCTTCCAATCCCATTTCTCCAACTTCCTGCACCACTCTCCCTTCCCTTTCCCCCTCCCCACCACCGCCGGCTCTTCTCCTAAGAATCCCTCTTGGGCCAGAGTTTCTGATAGTACAACCCCATCTCCTTCTCCTCCTCCTTCTTCCTCTGATACTGGAATTACTAATTCTGATGCTAAAAGTGGGAATCTTGCTATGACTACAGAGGTTATTGAGGAGCGTTTAACCGGGGTCCCTGTCTATGCTCTCAGCAATTCTTCTGAGGAATTTGTGTTGGTTTCTGGTGAAAATACGGGGAGAAATCTTGGCTTGTTCTGCTTGAATGAAGCTGATGCTAAAGCCCTTCTTCACCAGATGCAGTCCATGGATCCCTCTATGCGTGATGGCTCCAAAGTTGTTGCTGTAGCTCTCAATAAGGTCCGAAGAAAATCCGTAAATTAAGTAAAAATAGGTCTTTTTGGATACTTACCTGGCTAATTTGATGAATGCTTATTCTCAGTTGTGTGTATTATATGCCTGCTTTAGTCATTATGAGGAAATTGCTAATGATACATGTATATCTGGATAAGAACTAGCTTCATGATGTTTGATGTTTGTGGCAAACAGGGTGATCATCAACGTTTTGGTGTTGGATGTTGTTTATCATGTGCCTACTTAGTGAATAATGGAGGACAAGTGTAATTGGTTACATGTAATTAAGGCGATAGCATACGAACTAGCTTTTCTGCTTCATAGGATTCTTGATAGAATATGCAATGATCAAAGTCTTGGTGTTTGACACTGTTGAAATGGTATGTTATGTGGTCTTGGAGAAAGTTTGATGGATGTTTGATTTAAAGATGACTAGGCTGTTTTCTTTAGATGGATATTTATTGGAGCACGATAGTGCATTTCTTTTATTCGTAACCAAGTGGTGAAATGCTAGAGATTGGAGCCTGATGGAGTGAATTGCGTTGCAGGTATTTCAGCTTAAAGTTGATGGGGTAGCTTTTAGGTTGATACCAGAGGCGTCTCAAGTGCAGAATGCAATAAAGGTAAAGAATTTTGCAGTATGAACGAATTTAATAAAAATAAAGTTATTCTTCTGTTTTTTATTTTATTTTGCAGTAAATTCACTGTATATATGAGTCAAACTTGATTGTTGAGTTATGATTTGTATTCTGAGTTTCTTTTTTTCAGAATGGCAGTGTTGTCTAATTTCCAAGTGGTTTGTGTTGTATGTTATCATTGGAAAATGAAGGGTCCAGAAACATCACATTTTGGTTGAAAGCTGAAACTCCAAATCGTGCATTTTTTTTTATTAAATGTACATATGAAATGGTTGGGGGGAGGGGGAGGTTGGGTTGGGTTGGGTGATAAGGTGGGGGGAATTGTAAGTAGGAGGTCCTGGGTTCAAGACCTCCCATTAAAAAAAAAAATGAAATGGTTTTCTTTTTCTTTTTACAAGCAATGGTGGCATATCTGGAGATAAGCCCTTCTGGTCAATTTGGCTTTCTCACAATAAATGGTGCCTTGCATCTTTTTTGATCTTCTATGATGTTAATTAACAATCAGCAATAGAATTTTGTGGGAGACAACAGTAAAATTCTATGCATGCGTGGTTTGCCAAGAGTGGCTCTATGCTGATCTTGTCTCTCTTCTAGTTTATGTTGTTGTCCTGTAGCAATGGTGAAATATTTCGAGTTTGTTTATGCGTAATACATCCAGGAGACTTGAAAAAATCTAATAAACTGAAAATAAAATTGAGAAACATGAGTGATATCTATGTTAATTTTGAATATGAGAAAGCAAGTTGGAAAATTGTTGTCCTTCTTCCTTTAGTGCTATATAAATATTAACTCTGAATATAAGAAGTATTGTCAGTAAATTGTTGGCCTTCTTCCTTTGCTGCTGTATAAGATATTGAGGAACGGCTTATGTCTAGAGTTTAAAAAGTCCTTGAACAAAAGTGCACCCTAATTTTATGCACCTCCAAATAAAATTGAACCACACACTTGGATGTTGGCCATTAGTTTTGGCCTAAATTAAGTTTAGTGCAAATGCTACGTCCAGCACATCAATTAATTACGTATGAATTCTGTTGCTAACTGGAGGTATGGAATGTTTAATCTAATTTCATTTATGCTTTATCTGTAGGAAAGGAAGAAGTCTGGTGCATATGATGAGAGCTTTTTCGGGGTTCCAGTTTTCCAGGTTTAACCCTTTGTAGTAATAGATAATTTTCTTTCCCACTTTTCTGGCTCTTACTTGCACCCAAACTCACTGACACTTTTTTTCTTTTTCTCCCCACAATGGCAGTACCTCTCTCTCTCTCTCTCTCTTAATTAATTTATTTTTATTTTTTTAAAAGCCGGAAAGTTTGGGTGGCAGCATCTATTGGTTCGAGTTGATTTTTGTCTCAACTGATTTTCCTTCTTATTGCTACAATCATAGTGTTAGCATGTGAATTGGAGTTTTTGATGTGTTTTCAAGGAGAAAATATTAATTGGTTGATAAGTTGTTAAATTAGAAGAATTTGTCCATTTAGCAAGAAACCTGAAAACAAAGGGTTCTGGATTGGGCAGTAATGATGATTCATGATGGAAATTCAATTTAAGATGGTTTTGCGTATTGTCAAGTTTAATGATTGTTCATATTTCTTGGTTGATATGTTTTTTTCTTCTGGAATGCTGTTGGCATTGTCTTTTTTTTTTTTTTGGTTAAACTCTCCAATTAGGAAATTCTCAAACCTTGAAAACAAGGATGAACGATGAGATATTGTTTCTGGACTCACCGTTAAGCACTTTGCTTTGGTTAGGATCTGTTGAACTCGTGCATATATGTTCTTTACTAATGTATGATGACAGCAATATAGATGACAGACGTGTGCTTGAAAGATTTTCTCCGGTGGTATTAACAAGACTTGTTCTACTGATCCCATGCTGCTCGTAAACTACTAATGGTTAAAATATGGTCTATAATTGTAGGCAGTTCTCGGTCTGCTCATCAATATGTGGTGTGAATGATTTTAACTTCTCTAAAATGTGGTGGTTTACAGTCAAAAAGCTTGATTCTGAGGACCCAAGACAAGAGATATCGCCCTGTCTTTTTTAGGAAGGTTAGCTGTTAGTTAAATTTATCATTTGGATGCCCAGTGTCATTCTTCCATTCTGTATGACTGTGGCTTTTTCCCCTTCTTTGCTATTGTGTAGGAGGACTTGATAAAATCCCTGAATCGTGCAACTCGTTATGAGAGATTGAATCCTGCTTTTAGAGAGGGAGAAATTCAGGTAAAGTTTTTGGATGCATCAACTATTATCAGCAAGTATAAGAGTACTTGAGCGTCTCTAAGTTTGGTGTCTGTATATGTAAACAATCACCTAAAATATTACCAATTTTGCATTAGATAGTAGTGTCCATTCTATGTCAAAACTTTAGACATGTCCAAGCTTCAAGATACCAACTTTTGACTTGATCTTGTAGGTTGCTGTTTTTGAAGATATAATAAGAGGGATGAAGGTAAGAAAATCTTGTCGGTATACTCCGAATTTGAATGTTTCACCCTCAAGGGTTTGCTAATATATTCTGACTTCTGCTTATTGTTACCTGTATTTCAGCATTTTTTCTTTGGATTTCATGAACAGAAATTTGAGTTAACACATAATCAATAATGCAGGATGACTCATCTTCGAAGTGGGATGATGTTGTTTTCATACCTCCTGGTTTTGATGTTGCTACTGGTCAATCCCGTCGATAGGCAAGCTGCAAATGGTACCTGTGGAGGTCATCAGTACCTGTTTCAACTCTCAATGGATCACCCACGTGGCAACAGGGTTGGTATGCCATGGTTTCAGTTAGTTATGCTTTATCAGCCTCTGTGGTGTTCCCGTAGTTATGTTCCAGTGCAACTCCCTTGTCCTTGCCTTGGTATCTCTTTTGACATCCTTGAGGCCTTGATGATCTGTATTTGGGTGGTAATTTGATTCTTAGAGATGTGATTGTCAGAAGAGAAGATGATGTTGTAATTTGACACTGTTAACAGTTCAACGTGGGTAGATGTAAATTAGCTCATGGTATAATATCACATATGAAGTTTAATGGAATAATAGTGATTTTCCCTTTCCTGGTTACTAATTTTGAACTCATGGAGGTATACATAAATTTGCTTCCTCTTAGAGGGTTGGGAGGTGAGACTGCAATAGAAAAAACACTGTGACATATGAAGGGGCAGAAGAAAAATGTACTAATGGCCAGAGGGATCACTTAACAGATACCCTAATCGAAAGGACCAATTGGAAAGTTGAACTACATGCATGGCCGTTGTGTCTTGTGATGATGGTGATACCTTGTTCTCAGTTTTTTTTTTTGGTTACAAGTAGGGATGCAAACGAGTTGAATCGAGTCGAGATTCGACCTAATTAAGCCGAGTCTTAACATAATTTTACGAAACTCGAACTCGTTTTTTTTTGTTACAAGTAGGGGTGCAAACGAGTTGAATCGAGTCGAGATTCGACCTAATTAAGCCGAGTCTTAACATAATTTTACGAAATTCGAACTCGAGTTCGAGTTTAACGAGTTCAAAATGTCAAGCTCAAGCTCGAACTTAAAAAATTAAAAAAATAAATATTTTATTTTAAAAAATGAATAAAATAATAATTTTTAACAAATAATAAAATATTTGAGATATATATATATATATATGTAATTTTATTATTAAAATAAAAAATAAAAATATATAATTGAGTTCGAGTTGACTCGCGAGCTAACGAACTTAGTATTTTTGAACTCGAGTTCGACTTGATCAGTTCGAGCTCGATTCGAATTCGATGTTGACTGAGTTCGAATCGAATTCGATTCGTTTGCAGCCTTAGTTACAAGAAAATCAAAGCATTAGGAATCAAAATCAGAGTGAAACAAACTAAAACTAAAACACATAGCAATCAGAATCTCAATAGATTTTTTCTTTGGAAAATGAAATGGAAGAATTCATAACATCATGGGCAGTATATGGAACACTTAGAATGGACAAAAGAACTTGTATTTGGAACCTCTCACTCTCAGGAGGGACAATTAAATTGTGCTTCATAGGGTCAAAGATTGCAAGTTTACTAAGTCATCGAACCCTCAATCAACAAAGATAAAGTACCAATGAAACCTAAGAGGTACTAAGCGATATTATGAAAAACGTTCAGAGAGATTTCTGAAATTATCCCTTAAAGAAAACAAAAAAAAAAAAAAAATTTCTCGTCAAATTTTATAAACCTCAAAGCAAGCAAGAACACGCCCGTTTAGAGATGAAAATCGACAAAATGAAGACTAGAAAAATATCCTTATTCTTTTGCCTTCTTGCTTTTTATTCTCCCTCCCACAAAAAAAAAAAAGAAAAAGAAAATAGTCAGTATACATGTGAGTACAAATGATTCGAAGTTCTTTTGTTAAAATTCTTCAGGAATATTCTTATTACATGTTTTAAGATTTGACTTTTTCCTAGATTCTTGTTAAAAAAAAACACTGAACCTGACTCAACTTTCTAAAAGAAGAACTACCCACATCCTTTTTTTTTTTTTTTTTTTTCAATTTTCATTTGCTCCCTTAGGTACCCACAAGAAAATTTATTTACTAGAAAATGGGTTGAAGCTTTTCTCATTGGGAGAAGGCCGGTTTGTCAGTAACCTACACCTAATTGTATGGTTTTGAGATTCACTAATTTTATTCTAGTTAGTATATTTTACAATTATGAGATTCTAGGAATAAGCAATGATTGTGAACATATATAATCACCAAATTATTTAGCTAAGAAAATCACTTAAAAAAACTCATCTACCAAAAGGGCTCATAATTTAGAACTCGAATCAGATGGAAATAGAACCCAAAAGTTATTCTTTTCTTGTGCAGTGACAAATTTTGAAGAAAATAGGTATTATTTTATCTTCTTCTTTCAATTTTTTCATAGTAGGGAATGGATGTGATTTAAGAAGCAGGGAGGAAGACGTCCAAGACCTTTGATTCCCAAGGCTATTATTTTATCTCAAGTTCGACAGGTTAAAAATAATTTAGGACCCAAAATTTGTTTCAATTTCATTTTCAACGTGGAGAAATTTTAAGAAGATATTTCTGTAGCACTTTTTAAAGTAGATATCATAAATGTGAGATAAAAGATTGTTAGTAAATACGGTTGTAAAATCTTTCAAAAATAAGTTATTGAAAATTGCAGATGTCAACGAATTTTTGGATTCAAGTGAAGAGCACTTTTGCCAACTGAAATCATTTTCATTTTTATAGTCTTTTCTGTTGTAAATTGCCCGTTTTGGCAAAAATATAGTCTAAGGTCGAATCAAATATTTCCTTGAAGATATTCATTCTCTCATCAATATGATTGAGACCCTCTAAAAATTTTCAAGCTAACGTTGCTATCAACTTTGATTAATCTCTCGTGAGGAAAAATTCTTTTCACCAAACTCTGGCCATACTAATTAGATGTAAATTAATGCTGCTGTGACCATGCTGATGTACTACACAGATTCTCTTTAGCCATAGGCACACAGCTCTGCTCATACAACCATTATCTTTTTAGGTAATAATGCATGCACTATATTAATGAATTATCTTATATATGTAGTAATGATGAACTTGGAATACTTTGTCCGTCTTTTTCATTTCTTGTTTTATTTTTAGCAGAAAAATGGTGAAATTTAATAAGTACAGAGGAGATAAGATAAGAGGAATTTAAATCCAAAACTTCTAAATTCTGAACTCTCAACCATAACCATGAAATCATATTAGGCAAAGGGTCTAACAATTGTCTAGCATTTCTTGGAACATAAATGGCATCCAGGCATTGTCTTTCTTTCCTAGAGGAAACAATTTACTAAGTTTTAATTTTGAATGAATTTTTAGTTTTATTACCATCTTGTTTTTCGACATGTTTATCCATTCTATGTAGTCTATGTAATGAAGTTCTCAATTACTTGCAAACATCAGAAGCAAAACAGATAGTTGGAGCCTATGTACAATAGCCCTACCTCATTACTTGTTTGTAGGATTGATGACCAGATGACTTGTCGCTTCCCAAGTTAGGAAACTAATTTTGATGTATATCAGCATTCCAAAAAGGGATTAAGTCTCTCTTTGAGTTATAGATCCGCCGTTCAAATCTCACCTACAATGAAAAAAAATTCAAAAGAGATGTCGGAGCACCCTTTTGATCTAGTCAGATCTATATATTTGCTAACCTCTTTCACAGACTCTTTAGATTCCCCTAAGATAGATTAGATTATACAAATATTATTATTGTCGGAAAAAAAAAAAGTTCTAAAGTGCACAAAAGTCCGGTGTCCATTTCTTGCACAAAGTATATCTACCTGTGATGTGCACCAAATTGTTTCACAATAAAATTTTGAGCAAATTATTTGGATGGCCACCAAACTTTTGGAATCATTGAATTTTGATCATCACATTATTAAAAGTCTGGTTTTGGTTACTGAATTATCTAAAATTTAGATTTTGGGTCATTCTGTTAGATTTAATCGTTAAATATGATAGATTTAAATGTTTGCACCATTCACGAGACAAGAAAAATGAGTATAATTAACGATTAAATCTGAGGAAATGGCCCAGAATTTAAACTTTAGTTAGTTCAGTGGACAAAACCAAACTTTTAATAGTTTAGTAGTCAAAACTCGACTATGTCAAAAGTTCAGTGACCATCCGGATAAGTTGCTCTGAAATTTTCTGGTCAACATCTAGGGCCTGTTTGGAAGCTTGGTTTTTTACCAAGTTTGTATAAAACTAGTTTTTTAACAACTTTTGCTACAGGAACCCCAAAAAACTTATCAAAGTTTTTAACCTACACACTTAAAATATCCAAAACACAACAAAAAAAAAAATTCCCTTCCCCTTTTCTTCTTCTTCCTCCCTCACTACCACCTCCATTGCCGGATCCGTCACCAATTTCCGATGCCGGTGCCGGTCTTTTTTTTTTCCCTATTTTTTTCCCTCTCCCCCTCTTCCTCCCCTGCCATCATCCTCCCTTGTCTTTTTTTTTTTTCTCTCTTACGTCTGGCGTAGAGGGGGGTGGCACAGAGAGGGGCGGCCAAGGGGGCAGAGGGGGGAGGGGGAAGGGGCGGCCAGGGGGGCAGAGGGGGGAGGGGGAAGGGGCAGAGGGGGGCGGCGGGGGAGAGAGGGAAGGCGGGGGGAGGGGGAAGGGGCAGAGGGGGGCTGCGGGGAGGGGAAGATGGGGGAGAGAGAGGCGGCGGGGGAGAGAGGGAAGGCGGGAGGAGGGGCAGAGGGGGGCTGCGGGAGGGGAGGAGGGGCAGAGGGGGGCTGCGGGGGGAGGGGGACGGCGGGGGAGAGAGGGAAGGCGGGGGGAAGGGGAAGGGGCAGAGGGGGACGGCGGGAGGTAGAGTTGCAGCTGGGGGTGCTGGAGGTAACGGGGAAGAAGAAGAGGAAGAAGAAAAAGAGAGGAAAGAAAAGAAAAAGGAAAGAAAGAAAAAGAAAAAGAAAAAGAAAAAGAAAGGGAAAGAAAGAAAAAAGAAAAAAAAAGTTTTTCACCTTACAAAAACTTTTACAATATTTTTCACCTAACAAAAACTTCTACAAAATTTTTTCAAAAACTTCTACAGTGCACTACAGTAAAGTTTTAGACAAACTCCCAAAAAACTCAGGTTCCAAACAGGCCCCTAATAATGCAGTACTACTACTTATGTCTTATATCTACCTTCAACTTTGTTAGTTTGTAGGTCTATTCTCATGATTGAATGTAGACCCCCTGAATAGGTTATAAATAATTCAAAAATTGAAGGTTCACAAAAAGAAAATAAAGAACTTGAAAATTAAAGTTCATTATTTCTGCTCATCTTATAGTTAGCGAATACCTCCTGCCCTCCCCCGCCTCCTCCCTTATTTTTCTTTTCCGTTGTTAAGATCAGATAACAAGTAACATGTAATGGTGGGATCAATATCAGTGTACTATAGCTCAACAAGATTACAATCAATCGTGTAATTCTTTCTTTTTGTATTTAAAATCAGAGAACAAGTTACGTTTGATGGTGCATCAAAATCAACAATCAATATACTACAACTCGGCATAATTACAATCAACCAAGAAATGATAAATAAATATCAACATAAAATTAAAATAGATTCAAATTTGTAAGGTTAGAATTCAAGAACTCTCACTTCTTTATCATTTCTATCACGGGTTGTTCATGCATTAACTATGTAGATGATCATAATTCAAACAAATGAATCAAAGTGGACCCTTTCACCCTGACGGCGGTGGGTTTTGAGCCTCACACTAGTTAGGTCTTCGGTGATGAACATACTCTACTATCTTGGTCCACTTTCCTACTATTGGTCTATTTTTTTTTTTTTGGGTTGTTGGGGGGGGGGGGGGGTGGTTTCTAGGTTCATTTCAGATGCCCCTAGCCTCGAATTGAAAATTGAAATATTTTTAATTATTTCAATTGGGGAGCCCTTAAGTCAATGAATTGTTTGTTGGATTTTACTTCTAACGTATATAGCTAGAAACCTATGCAGATGAGATGAATTATTGGAGGGGTTAGCTTTTGCAACAACTAATATACAAAGATATAATTGGTTGGTCAAGATGATAATTGATACCAAAGTTGATAAAACATTCTCCTTCTTGTACTAAAGAAAGAAAACAAAGGAAGCCATATAGCTAGAAACCTATGCAGATGAGATGAATTATTGGAGGGATTAGCTTTTGTAACCACTAATCGACAAAGATATTGGTTGGTTAAGTTGATAAATGATGACATAAATGATTAAACATTCCCCTTCTTGTACAAAAGAAAGAAAATGAAAAATTGAGAACTCAAAAGCATAACACTCACATATTAACCTCATATTTGATTTGCTTTTGTATATATATAGTCAAATTAAACTACAATTCTGTATTTCTTTTTTTCGTGATAAGTGAATAACGTGATGCTCCAAAAGCTATAAGAAGTTGAATACACATGAATTTTGAGTTAGATGATTCTAAACAATAGCCTTGGTATAGCTTATTTGCGTACATATGTTAATTTGGATAACTTCTTGTCACGAGGTGTACAAATGAAAAGTATATATTCTTGGGACAAGGTGTTTCAAAAGAAGAAGGAAAAGAACTCGAGAAAAGATTATCGAACATGGTAAAATTTGTTCTCAACATATTTAATTTCATGCAAAAAAAAAAAAAAAAACTACTAAAAAAAATTAAACCTACAAACTAGTATATCATGAGATGAACCATTTACACATAAGATAAGCCTTGAGTTGGTTATATGCTTCTTTCACCATATTTTTATCACAAATCCCTCTGCATATAATCAAATTTGACATCTTTTTTATTTGGAAAACTCCATTTAATTGTTTGTGGATGATAAGTGAATGTACTAATAAGCTTTTTGATGTCTGGAAAAGTAAAAGTACTTGATTAAGCTATAGTTTATTATCAGTTAGATACTGTATCCAACTATGGGATCATTTAACTACACATTTTTTTTGTGTGTGTTAGTGGATGGAACACTTTCGTTTGTAAAACAAAAATGTCATGAAAGTTGTCAGCCTGTAAAGTATGCTATATTGAATGACAGGCAGAATCTGCAGAATTTATTACGTTTTTTTTTCTTTGAGGGTGAAAATTAGTTAAACTTGATTGAAACTTTTGTGAAAGTGTCTTCTTTCAATAGATCCATTAGCAAATTATGCTTTCACTCTAATTGTTAGTTAGATCACTCTTCTTCTTCTAAAATAATGATATCACCGACAATTGATTACTAACTAATTAAGGAATCGTGATTGTATACTAACTAAGAAAATTTTTATTATTTTTTCAAATATGTAAAACCTGTATATGCCTGGGGTATTCTGGCCATCAGTGAAGATTTCATTAATGAAATTATAATGTGTTCTACAAAAAGAAATTAAGGAAATCATAATTGAATCCTTTATAAGATTTTTTTCGGGTATACTAGTAGGTTTAGATGATGATACACACTTTTAAGTTGAACATTTGATAAAACTGAAATTAAAAAATTGAAATATGAAATCTAAATCGATTGAATTATTAAATTGTTAATTACTAAGTCAGATATATTTGAGTGCACATCAAATTAAGGGACAAGTGAATAGTCCACCACTTATTTTTGGGAGCAAGTTTTATTCAAAAAATTCAGTGTCATATAATTAATTTAGATATGTTTAAATTTTTATTATCAAATGCGTTTAAAAATATTAAAATCTGAATTCATTAAATGTTGAATTACGTTATCAAACACGACCTTATCGTATGTGATACTCATAGGCTTTAAAAAGTACACCAAGAACTCAACATCATTCCGTTAAAAACTATTGAAAATTCACACAATTTTGCTTTTGAAACATCTAATGTTCTAAACCACTTGCCAACTTGATTAAAAATGTAATCTCTACGCAACCAATGCAATCACAGGGAGAATAAATTACAAAGTGGGGAATATCAGGATCCATGAGCTCAAGATGCAAGAATTCTCATGACTGGAGAGTGACCCGTGATGATGACCGGCCGGGCAGCTGTAAATTTCAAAACAACATCCTTTTCTTGAGCATTTTATTCCTGTAGATTCAACTTGTGAAATTATTTATGTGGTTCCGCGGCTTATCACCAGCTGGATATTCACTTTCTTTGGGAGGAAATGCCCTGGGTTTCCCAGCTTTACCACTTTTGAACCATGAAATTCTAGCACCGCTAAGAAAGCATCTTTTATAGTACTTAATTCAAATATCCCCATGAGCAAAATCATTTCATTGTGAGAGCGTCTCTGTTTTAGGTAGAAAGACCATCAAGCTAAAAGGAGGAAGAAACACAATACTATTAGATAGATAGAATATTTAACTGTTTAGGTAAGGATGCCTTATTTTTCTTCTGCTTGTCGCACAAGACTTGCCTAATATGCCTTACCCTTTCGTGTAATCGGTGGATTATTATATGGAACGTGATTTATCCCGTGCACGCTCTCGAATAATAATTACAGTTCCCTTGTCAATAAAAAAAAGGACGCTTCATTTCCCTATTTTGCATGATGCGTTCTATAATTGTTCGTCGAGCAACAAATTTTGCAAGCATGAAATTGCTAGAAATAGTACAAACTGTTACAAACAAAACAACAAGACTTCCCATCCCATAGTTTTAGGGTTTTGAGATTTGAATGGATCATGGCCTCATACCCAACCCTCCTTTTCGGGAAAGCGAACTTTATTGAAAACAGTCAAATTGAGTGTTAGCTCTTAGCTGGCTGGCCTTGTTGAAGTGACCTTGGCCATAAAAGCTTGTACATCACGTAAAAATTTTGAACTAAACAATGACAGAAGACCAATAATGTAACACATCCTAAGGATAAGTTTGAGACTTGAGAGGGATTGGTACTTCATTCATGGACATGCACAGTTCACAAATAGTCCTTTTTGACAGATTTCATTGACATTGAACCTACTATAGTTGCAAGTTAGGCATTATCTAAGTGTTAATCCACTTTCAGCGTGCAAGTAATTTACTGGTGGAGGATACCAATTTCATCCTATTTTGAGCACTTTCATTTCTTGATGGTACTATTGAATTCAACTTTTCGCCAAACTTTTCTTGATGGTATTTACAGTTACTGTGAAACATCTCCAGCGTTCCATTTATTCAAAATTTCTCAGTTGAAAATGGTTCAATCTTGGCAAATAGAAAAAAAGAAAAAATTGAAGTGGATAAAGAACACATTTTGTTCATTGCACCAATCTCTTTTGGCTCATTATACTTGTCAGCAAGTACACAATCTGGTTGGCATCCACTGAATGGTCCAATAATCAATACCTAAAGGAGGGCCATACCCATGCAATGCAGCTCTCATAGGACAGAATCATTCTTGGAAGCTCCATCTCAAGCCTTCTTAACTAAACACCAAAACTCCTAAACCCACCACCAATCCCCCAAACAAAACAAAACCTTCCAGCTTTCATGCTGCTCAGCTGGCACCAGCCTTTAGCTAGGCCACCCCTCCTTCAGGGCCCCCAACTCTAGCTCCCTCATTGATCACAAGCATTTTGCTACCCCATTTAATAATAGCTATATAGAACCCTCCTAAACCCCTATATATACATCCCAAGTTCAAAGGTTTTAGTCACAAAAAGTAGTAGTGTCATATTTGTGACAAAATCCCATTAGCAAAATGGCTTTTTCACATATTGGAGTCCTAGTGTTGTTAAGCTCATGTATGGTTGCATATGGTGGCAATTTCTACCAAGATTTTGATCTTACATGGGGTGGTAATAAAGCAAAGATTTTCAATAGAGGGCAGCTGCTTTCCTTGTCTTTGGACAGGGAATCTGGCTCTGGTTTCCGATCCAAGAGAGAGTATCTGTTTGGAAGAATTGATATGCAGCTTAAACTTGTTGCTGGCAACTCTGCTGGCACTGTTACTGCATACTACGTACGTATTAACTTAACTGTTATTAAGTTAGTACTGCATCATTTTCTTCAACCACTCTGCTAAACAGTGTTTTTCTTGAAATGATATTCTAATTTTACTCAAAAAAAAGGAAAAAAAAATGCTACCACATATTACTAAAAAGCCTTTTCTATCACCCTTTTTTCATTCTCCATTCTCCAATAAGGGTTGCTAGGCCAGTCCCTCAGCAGAATGGCCAAGATAGTTAAAATTTGAATCCTTCTCCAGTTCTTTGCTATTATTTCATCACTGATGTAACAGATTTAAAGACTGGGATTTTCAACTAACATCTTTCTTTAATCATAGTTCCATTAGATAGTTACACAGAGTATACAGTACTCTGCTATAAATCATGTTTTCTCAGTAAGTCAGTAACAAATTGGCATTAAGTTGCCTCTGAAGCCACGCTCATATTTCTTCAGAGTTATCCATGAAGTTCATTATGCAATAATATGCGATTAATCCTTGTTTCTTTTCCACTTATGCACAACAATCATTTGGTTCTTGTGCAGTTATCTTCTCAAGGACCAACACATGACGAAATTGACTTTGAATTCCTGGGGAATGTCACTGGTCAGCCTTACATCCTCCATACTAACGTCTACGCTCAAGGAAAGGGAGGCAGGGAACAACAATTTTATCTCTGGTTTGATCCGACAAAGAACTTCCACACTTACTCAATGGCCTGGACTCGTGACCACATTATGTAAGCAAAAGGCTCAATTTATGTTTCCCAACCCATGATTCGATAAGCAAAATTTTAGTTAATAATATTCTAAACTTTCTCCTGCAGATTCTTGGTAGATAACACTCCTATCAGACAGTTCAAGAATGCTGAGTCTCTTGGCGTTCCATACCCAAAAAACCAACCGATGAGGATTTACTCTAGCCTCTGGAATGCTGATGATTGGGCTACAAGAGGTGGACTAGTGAAAACTGACTGGACACAGGCACCCTTTACTGCGTACTACAGGAATTTCAATGCTCAGACCGCTACTGTTGGTAAGCTCTCCAATGGGGCATGGCAGAACCAGGAACTTGATGCCAATAGCAGAAGAAGATTGAGATGGGTTCAGAAGAATTTTATGATATACAATTATTGCACTGATTATAAGCGGTTCCCTCAAGGATTTCCTCCTGAATGCAGACTATGAAGATTTCACTAGTTGATCATGTCTTGAAACAGAAACTTTGGAGATGGTTTTGAACAATTGTTCCTGATATGAATTTCATTTGTTTATTCCTGTTTTCCTTCATTTTGCTGTACCATGTTGAATAAATAAAATTTTCTATGCTTCTTTGAAAATTTATAGCTTCTTTCACCATACAAATACAATGAAATTTGAAGCCCACTTTGTTGGTATTGTTTATCCAACTAGTCATTCATACTTTGAACTCCAAATCACTACAATCCAGAACATGACATGTATCAGTTCTGCAGAACTGGGCCATGCATGACTCAGCACTGCATTGAGAAAATTCCAGACCGTGCTCAACTATCTATCGGACTTGAATTGGGGTGGAATTGGAATTCTGAGTTAATTTGAATAGGATAAAATTCGAATTCGAGTTTTGCTGTAGATCCAAACACAATCTCATGACGTTTGATATCCGAGATTTTTCCTTGCACCGACAGCCCATAGACAATTTCTTGCATGCTTGGACCATTTTGATGGATAGAAAGTACCATCGCTAGAAAACCTTGTCCTTTACCTCGTTTATACAGAAATGTTTGTGGTCTGTACAATTGTCTGTCTCAATTGAGATGTATGCATGAAAACAAAAGATGTACACACGAAGACAACAAATATAGACACTAAAGTAACAAAATGTACAAAAAGCAACTTTTTCCATTCACTGAAACTCGTGCATTACAGTGAACCTCATCCATTAATTTCCAAATCAACCCCATCTGGATCACTAATTGTATGGTGCAATTGCTCTAGCAATTCAAATCGTCCAGTCCCCACTGAATATTGTGAGCTGGATTAGCCAGCAGCACTGGTTTGCAGGGTGTTGTGCTCCTGGATATATAGTACCCAATCAATTCATGCCGCCTTACACCCAAAATATATATATATATATATATATATAGACGCTCACACACACTTGGGCGTGTGCATTTGTAGAGGAGGATCTGTCTTAGTAGTAGTAGTTTGTCCATTTGGCAACAGTGATGCGTCTTCAATTATGCTTCATTGTGGTCAATTTCAGTTACATGCATTGCCTGCTGTATCCTAGATCATCTGACAGTGACTTGAACCCCTCAGTGATCCTGACTGAATCTCAATAACATGCCATCCAAAAGTACAATTTATTGGTGTCTTCTGAAGAATAAATATGATCAATAACAGATACAGGGCATGTGTGTAAAACAAATACACTATATTAAGGGACTTCTGCTAATTTTATTTGGGACAATTTCAGAAACCTCCCTTGAGGTTTCTTACTAACGTTTTAAAAATTACATTTACCTCCCTTGATTTGATACTTTGGTAACCAAACTTTAAAATAGAGTAAAAAATTTAATGAATACTCTAAAATGCTCTTATCTTACAAAGTTCAATTTGTTCTTCTAAACAAGAAGAGTGTCAATTTTTTCATGCCAATATTTGTTATTTGATAATCAATTATAACAATAAATCTTTTTATATAATAGGGTATTTTTCATAGTGCTTTATTGGAAATATAAATTTATTTTAAAATAGAGAAAAAAGTGCTAATTTGTTTCTTTTAAAGTTTATGGACTTCTTTTTAATAAAAGTTTATGGACTAGCTTGTTGATGGAACTATCATAATTTAATAGTGATTTTGGGCTATTTGTTTTTAATCATTGTTGACTTATCCTTGATTTTGATACCAAAAAAAAGAGTTACAAAAAAATTGGATGATATTAAAAGTTATCAAAATATATTACTAGTTTAATTTTTAATTTGGATAGATATTCGGAGCAGCATTGATAGCTCTTCTATACTTCTAATGAAATATAAGAGAAATGAATAAGAATGAAAAATGTAAAAAAATTATAAAATCCATCCTTTGCATAGACATAGTAACAAGAGAGTTTTATTAAAAATGCTAAGGTTAGTATTGTCATTTTAAATGGGCGAGGGAGGTAGGTGTAATTTTTAAAACCTTAGGGGAGCCAAGTGAAATTATTAGAAACCTCAGGAGAGGTTTCTGCAATTATCCCATTTTATTTCTGAAGCAGAAGAGAAAATTCTCACTTGCAACCATCCTAGTTCTGTTTCCTTACTTGCCTAACTTCTAATCCTGAACAGCTAATTCATATTGACTTTCTTGTACGCAGTCATTCAGTAAAAACCTGTAAAAGGAAAGAGTAGCTCTAGTGACAAGTAATCAGTGTTTATAAGGTATGTTAGGATTGAGAATTTATAGGCTTATGTGTGTGTGTGTGTGTAAATCCTACTGTGAAATTTTTTTTTTCACCATTCATCAAGGAAGGAATCAAAGGAAGTGTTCACAAATGCTAGCAACTCAAACTTGTTCATAAAAGAAACATGAAACTAGAAAGAAAAGCAAAATACTACAGGGGCATCACAGCCACTATCCTGAATTAAATGCATGTTTATACTGACTGAAGCAGAATGTTAATCAGCTGGAAAATTAGAACTGAATTCAATCTCAGAAAAGTTTTGTATTTCAACTATCATAGTCTCCAAGACATAAGTGGCATAGTTTATTAAGACAGGCAGGCATAAATAGAATCTGACCATTATAGTCACAAATGAGAGTTTTGTCAAATTTCCAGCAACATTTCTCAACAGGTCACAGGTGCTCTGCCTGAAACCAAAGTTGCGACTAAAAGTCATATATTGCCACAAGATGCATCAAACTATGATGCTTTTGCAACCACAAGGCAGCTTACAAGATACAAGTTTACAGAACTAAGCTTTTGGAAGCACTTTGTACTTTGTTCTCCCTCTAGTGCTTAGGGTATTATTGGAAGCTCCTAGCATGGAGCAACAGATTTTTCTTCCATTTTCTGTGAAGAAGGTCAATGCTCTTGGCTGGCTGCACGCAAATGCTGGTAGATTGTAACATGTAAATAAGTCAGTTGCAAACAAGATATATAACCAAAAAAAAAAAAAGATTAGAGAAGCATTTTGAAACATTTATATTTCTCCTGTTGTTCTGTTTTTCAGAGCTTTTTTCTAATCAACATGTACATTCTCCTAATGGAAAAGCAATAAATTTGCTGAAATAAATACACAAGGAACTAGGAAAACATACAACTTTTTAACCACTTCTAGCTAGTAAAAAAATCTTCTGATGGCTACCCAAGGGTGACAGCTAGCTCCTCGTTTCCCATTTCTATCTGCCTTTCCTTAATTACTCCTAGTGAGCACCTACAAGAGTGACTGCAACCTCGCAATTCAACGCTCTGCAATGTTGGTATATCTCCTAAACAAGGGGGAATCTCCACAAGTTTTTTGCAATTTACCAGCACTACTGTCTTGAGGCTGGGAAGATGATCTTCAAAAGCATTCCAATGTAATAATTGCAACCGCTCTAATTTCAAGAAACTGAGATTACGAAATTCTCCTTCATTCATGTCCCATGTTGTCCCCTCGAATGCATCATCCAACAATTTGAGTACTTGAAGATTGGGTAGGTTCCCAATGCTTGAAATTTCAGTCCAGGGCAAGCAAAAACCTGACAATGTCAATTTTTTAACATTCGCAGGAAAGCTGAACTTACAAGATTGAACCTTATGAAGTGCCTTTCCCCTGTAGGCCACCTTCAATGATTCAAGTTGGGTGAGGAAGTCCAAATTTGGGAACTGGATGCAGTTGGAAGTGTAATCCCAAGAATACAAAAACCTGCAACTTAGCTTTCGAAGATTGCACAGGCCTCTCAGGATCTGTTCAGTATCTTCTCCAAATGCTAAATCCGGCGTGGAAAGGCTTTGTAAGCTATGCAACTTGAAGGGCTTCTCCAGAAATTCTTGACTGCAAGGAGGCAAGGTATAAGAGCCCCTTATCAGCAAATGCTTCAGTTTCACCAGGTTCCAAACAGTCGTTGGTACATCGATATTGTGATTTTTCCCCAACATAAGAGTTTCCAGGTTCCGGAGGTTGCCAATTTCTGGTGGGATGCTCTTTCTTCTGTAGTGGTTGAGTGACAAGAACCTTAGATTAACCAACTCAAATATGTTAGGACAATAGTCGATATCGATGGCCCAAATATCTAACACTCTAAGGAGCTTGAAATTGTCAAAGCTGAATGAAACCTTGCGTAATATACTCCCACGATATACCATAGAGCGGGTACGTGGACAAGGATTTACTCCCATGGCCACATGCTTTTGGTACACATGACAGGCAGGGAGAGGGAGTCCAAAATATAACTGGATTTGAGTTATTCCTGCCAAATGTGCTGGATTCAAAGAACTTCTGGGAAAATAGTCCGATCCAGAATTGATGGACAGACGATATGGCTCATAAAATGAATCACCAACCGAAGATAATTGTTCAAATCCGTTGGTTGTTAGCAAAAAGGACTCTTCTTTAGCTTTTGCCAAGGCAAAATCACGCAAGAGATCATGAACACGGCTTGCTTTAACTCCACCTCGAGATCCTTTTTTGGAGATTATTACTAAGCTCCTAGCAATTAGATCATTCAAATACTTCTGAGCTGCACCCTCTAAGCTTCCTTTATCATCCTTTTGCAGTTCAACAAATCCTTCTGCAATCCATAACCGTATCAACTTACTTGTCGGGACTTCTATATCCTCACAAAATGTTCCAAAATAAAGAAAGCATGGCTTCAAATGATTTGGTAAGTTGTCATAACTGAGTTCTAGCATGCCCATGCACTGACCATTTTGGTCTTCTAGAAGGTGAGCATTCAAACCATTTGCAATTTGTTTCCAGGATTCCTTCTTTCTGTCCTTTGTCCCAAGTAGTCCAGCTATCAAATCCACAGCAATTGGTAGGCCTTTGCAATTTGCTGCAATTTGCTGTCCAATTCCAAAAAGTTCTTGGGGGCAACTTTCTTGTTTAAATAGCTTGACTTGCAAGAGCTCCCAACTACTAAGATCTGATATTGGATTCAGAAAAATGGTGATACTATTGGTTGTGATTTGTGAAGTAATGTTATGAAATCGACTTGTGAATACAATTCTACTCCCATTGTTATCATCTGGGAAAGAAGCCTTCATATCATTCCACGGCCAAATATCCCACAAATCATCAACAAATATAAGATAACGTTTGCCTTTTAGACTTTGATATAATTTCAGAGCCAGCCTGTCGTCAGTCATTCCAAGTACCTTGTAACTTACTTTACTAACTTGCTGCAGAACTTCAAGCAACAATCTTCTCTTCTGATAGACCTGAGTTACACAACACCTTGCACGGACATGAAAGTGCAGAAGAACGGAAGGATTTTCAAATATTGAATGAACTAGTGTTGTCTTACCTATTCCAGGCATCCCCATAACTGAGAGAATCTGCAATGGCATTATACCATTGGTGAGTTGCTCCATTATCTTTTTTGCTTCATCCTCAAAAAGTTCCACGAAATCACCAGGCTTGTTTGCTTCATTTCCGGCCCCATAAATGGAACGTGACAATACTTGAAACTCTCCTGAATTAGCTTGTGAAGAAATACCGGCAACATTGGAGGAAAATTTCAGGGCTGCAACGTGATTCATTGTTCTGTCTTTGATATCACTGACCTCTCTGCTTATAATCTTAATATCTTCAATGGCATAAAATAGCCCCAACTTATGATACCAAAGAGGTTGATCTTTGATGAGGAACGAATCGACAACATAATCTATATGGTACACAACATCTTTGAAACGTGTCCAGGGATCTTTCAGATCTTGATGTTCTCTTGGATGCTTAGCAATTTCAATAAAATCTCCCCTCATAGACAATATGTGATCATGAACCATCTCAATTTGATGCCACAATAGAGCAATGAAGTCATCTTTAGAGTGTAGCAGCTGCTTCGCATTCTGAATCACAAAATCCACAAAGCCTAATTCGTTTGTTGTGGGGAACTTGGTCCTCTGGGATTTTGGCAATATGCTGTCATAGATATCTCTAGCTTCTTGCTTGATAACCTTGAACTCTTCAAGCAAAACACGAGCATCAAGGTCCAGTTGTCTAACAGTGTCCTCAGTAACATCATTGTCAATGAACGAGGGAATAACACATGCTGCCCTGCCCATAACATGTTTGATTTGCAGAAATAGATGCTTCAATTTTGGATGAGTATCAGTGTACTCTTGAGCTGAAGTATCCATAAGATAATCCCTTAGAATTTTAAACTCATCCTCGAGAGCATTGATCCGCTGCATCACACAAGTTTCTACACTGACACTAACCTGCAATATCTCCTTAATTTTGCCTAGAGATTCAAGATAAAGAATTTCATTCAATGAAAAATCACTCTTTTGTAGAGAACTCGAAGCTTTCCAGGCTCTGAGATACACCTTTCTAACATCTGGCAGAATAACTTCAATCCTATGCTGTAGATAAGAAAGTTGAAGCTTCACCTCATTCAGCATGCGTTCATCCATCTTATTGTTGTCCAAGCACAGGTACATAAGACATGCCGTGCTATCAGCTGCAGCTTCAGAATGAATCAGAACATCCCTTAACCTGTCATCATGCTCCCTTGGCAAGTATTTTTTAGTTACTCTTAGTAAATATCCCAGATACCTCAGATTCTCTTCAAGGGCTTCAGTTTCCTTCTTCAGATTGGCAATTGATTGAGCTTTATATTTCAGCAGATCCTTCAGATAGCCTAAAGTAGTGTCAATAAGTCCCACAACAGCATCAGTTGTTGAGCTAATGGATCTTGTTGACTGCGCAACCAAAGCATAAACTTCTTGAATGAGTGGCTTTATTGGATCAAGCTTTTCTAGTGCACTTGAGATTGAACAAACCAAGTTATCTGGTATCAAATTCAACGAGAGAGGTTGAAGTTCTTGATCTGCACTGAGGACCACATCTTCAACTTGCCTTAGGATGGCTTTCAAGCCATTGTTGTTGATGTACCACTTTCCTGTGCAGGTGAAAAAAGCTTTGAGAAATCTTGCTTTCAATTTGAGGGTATGGACTTGAACCTTGACTGGAGCTTCCAAATCCCAGTTAATCTCAACGGACTCCAGAAACCTTAAGGTGTTGTCAAAGCTACAAGGATCTATAGCAATCTCCATAAGTTTCTATCCCTCTTTTGAGTAGGAAAACAGCCTAAAATGCTTTGCTTCACAGCTTAAACTATGAACCTTTAGCTTTCACACACTGTTTTCCTCTGAAATTCTAAGTCAACGGAAAGGGTTCAAGAAGGAAAAAGTGAAAGAAGCTTTTTCTTTTCGCTTTTGTTCAAGTAGCGAAAAGCCAAAGAAGCCTCGCTCCCTCAGTATGAACTATGTATTCCACTAAATAATTATTTCGCAGTTCGCTTATATTGAGTCTCACATATGGTTCTTGTTTCCAACAAAAGCTTTTGAGTGTTTGCCCTTTCAAAGATTATTCATTTTCTACAAAATTCGAAATTTCTCTACTAACCCCCTCGTGAGTTCTCTCTTCATTTCCTTTAACAAGTGACAACTTTCTTCCATGTGTTTTGGCCTTTGTGATTCACTTTCTCTTAAACTTCTTAATATCGTTTAATTGAACTATGCATGAACAGTTGCATAAATTTAATTTGCAACTAAAAGTGGGACAGGTTAGGTTGGTTTTAGTTCAATCATTGATGACAAATTTTACTAAAAGACCAATTCTTTGCTTGTTTGATCAATTTAACTGATCAGTAAAATGAGGAAGGAAGCAGGGGAGAGTTAGCCAGGCAGGGCAAGTGCGATTTGTTAATCACAGAAATGAAACTAGAAGACAAATCTACAACGCATCTCCGTAGAAATTGCATGTTTACACGAACTGAAGCATAGATGTTAATTAACAGAAAGAAGCCGAAAGAAATCTTGACATGTTTATGAAGTTTTTTGTCCTTAAGAATGTCAAAATTCTTAAATGAAAGCCAGGTGTAATCTTTCCTAAATAGATAGGCAAAAAAAAAAAAAAAATTTACCCTGTACATACAAATGTATAAAAAGTATGCTGCACTTCGCCTTACCATCATTTAACACTAAAAATCCTGTGTCCAACGCATAATTACTGAAACAAGTTAAGGTGTGTAACTACAATAAGACCTGTCTCTGCAGCCAAAGCTGCCACTGAGTGCTAAGATACTAACAGTCTGCCAGAAGATGCACCACTCTATCTTGCTTCAGCATTCTGCAGGCAGCTAGCATGTATATGAACTTTTGAGCTTCTAAAATCACTCTCTTTTTGCTCTCCATTTGGGTGATTAGGGTCTTGCTGAAAGGTCCCTGCTTGGAATAGACTTTTCTTCAATACATCTGGAAAATGTCACCCCCGGGGGCTGCAGGGGCTGGGACATCACAGCACGTAAGAAAGTATTCAGTAATAAATGATTATACAAGTTGAGTAAATAAAGAAGCATTAGCAAACAGTAATTGCCACTTACTGTGATTCTGCAATGCACATTCAGATCATCAATCATTTGGCCAAGGCGTTGTTTGGCCTGTTGCTCTGTTTTCAATGCTTTTTGACACGCTTCTCTCACCAGAAGCTGAAACCATGAATTATAAAAACGATCAGATGCTTGGACATCTACAGCTTTTCCCAATATAAAATGGGGACAAGTTCATTTTGTCATATTAGAGAGAAAAGAGTCAAGACAGTGCATAACATAATAGTTAGGCTTACACAACCATATCAGCATTGGAGCTCATCAATGCATAAAACATAGACTGATACTGATTGAAACTCTTTTCCCGATTTTCTTGAAAAGTCAAAGTAGCTCAAGTATTGATACTAATTTAAAGCATAAAAGCAACATGCATGATTTATGTTTCAGATTTAGTGTCAGATGGCTGGTAAGTAGTCACACTGGTGGTGAACCCAACAAAGAGAAGATCATACTGAATGCATGTTTAAAGTACAGATCCAGTGTTAAACATCTTCACTGGAAGTCAAGTAAATCCACCAGATTGTAACTTGAGAAGTACAAGAATTCATGTTTTTAGCTATATAAACCCTATGTCAGGAAATATTAGATGTATGTTCCAACAGTGAATACCAGGTAAGTTTACATGATCCGTATAGCATGAAGTCTCAACTTTCTTTATGGATCTCATATGATTAAGTATGATCAGGACATATTTTTTAGAGCATATTTTAACACAGGACTCCCCACTGTTAGATTGAGGAGCATCTGAAATAAATATTCACGGATCCACCTGAGCAAACATTGTCTTCTAAGGGTGCTTACTGCATGGGACAATCACTGAATTTTACATGAAGATGAAAAAGAGTTACGAGCAAAAGACAAGCATCTGAGCATAGAACTAGGTTTAATTTTAGAAGATGGGAAAAGATGCCCTTGTTGGATAGAGTTCAGCAACCATGCACCCTAATAACTAAAAAAGCAGGACGATGCAGTAGAAGATGCATCAATATGCTCCTTTATGCAAAATGGTCCTGATGACAACCTTGTCAGGTCTACTAGGTTTGTGTATCAGTAATTCAAAGTGAGTTCCTTGGGCAAATTCAACTAGTAGGGCATCAAACTGGCAAAGATAAAAAGTTAAAATAATCTAGTGAGAAATCTAGCTGCAGACTTGCAGATTATTTAAAAACTAGTGTGTTGAGAAATTATGAAAAGAATCACTACACTTCAGCCCCAAATTTTCTCAGATTAAGTTAAAGCTATGAGTACAGAATTGCTTTCAATCTAAACACCAAGACAGCATATAGACAAGGTTCTGAGCAATCTGCATGTTCCTCACCCGTCATGAAAGATAAGACAAAGGACTTTGAAATGAAAGAGCATTGGATTTCAGCTGGACACAGTGTTATGCATTTCACTCGAATGAGAATGCGAAAGAGAACAAGATTGAGTCGGGCAACTCTTTCAGTACAGAAAGCCAGAGATCCAAAAGAATGCACCAAAGATGATGCAAACAGTTAGGAGATCGACTCTGACTAGCACAAAGACTAAACAAGAAGGGCAAAACTTGCATGAGAGGTATATTATTAATATGTGCGGTTATACCTTATTGAAGGGGAAGGCACCAAGTTTGCTGCCATCAACTGCAGATGTTTCCAACAAATTTCGAAGCTCAGCTAATTCGTCAATCAAACCCAGAGCTACTTCTTCAGCATCAAGCATTTGATTTCTTGAGAATTCAAAAGCTCTTTTGGCATGCAGGCGAAAGGCAGCACAGTTCAGACAATTGCACAGCCCTCTGCATCCTCTTGGATTTCTCTTTAATATTCCTTTTATAGAACTATCAGTTCCTTGAAAGGAAAAAACTCCAACTCCTGATGAGTATTGGTCCAAAGAGAGAGATCTGATATTGGCACCTTTACTGTTGTTATTATCCAGGCCCTTAACCAGGCTGTTTTTTCCAATATCAACTTGTTCATGCTGCGAGAACTCCAGTAGGGATCCTTTAGGCAAAGAGTCATCCTTAATGGCGGAGCATGATGTCTCTGTTAAACAGTTAGTTTCACCATCACAAACTCTGAAATCAGCTGTAGGGAGTACTACTTCCAAATCTCTGGGATTATTCAATTGACCATGTGTACAAGTTGAAGAACTTTCCACCTGCAAACAATTCAGCATATCACATTGAGAGATATTCTCAGAAGATGCAGGGTTAGACTTCCCATTAGAACTGCAGGAACAGGAGAAGGGAGTTGACAAATCTGGGCAGACGTCATCAGATGAACCATCAATGGAATGGACCTTGACAGCAATTGGACAACATGGTTCATCATTTTTAGCTTCTTTCTCCTGGAATATGTCAACTTCATTCTTATTCAAGAAGGCATCCTTATTTGAAGAAGCCAATAGTGGTGAATGCTGATCATTCTCCATCTTCCGTATATTAGGAGATTGATCAATGTTGGTAGAACCTACAAGAAGAAATTGGTATAATAAAGATTAGTTTGTGAAAGCCTCTGCATGCTGATTTGAGATTTAGTTGCTCCGAAAAAGAGAAAAGATAAGAGATATCATTGATTTACTGTTGGCAACATCCATCAGAAAGGGCAATAATCTTCTGTAGCTGAAGGAGCTTGAAGTTTTGAATATTTTCGACCGAGAACATGGATTAAGAATCTGTGCAGTGTCAAGACATCTTAATTAGCAAATTCAACCACTTCGAGAATCTCAGATCATATTTCTGGAACATTGCAAGGTGCTAAAATATTGATCTTCGACTTTCAATTACATTAAGCATATGAACCAAGAATGGAGAAACTGCTTACCATTTTAGTCATTGACATGGTGTTATTTCTTCTAGGACTCCTATGCAAATTCTCATGCAAGAATGTTTGATTGCTGTACATACTTCCATTTGCTGGATGCCCAAGGATGTGATTCCCAGTCTTCAAATTGTTAATTTCTCCATTTGCCCTATCATCATGATCATGAATCTCGCTCAAAATGGTGGCATCAGGCGGTGTTGTCTGTACACAATCTTCGATCGATTTATCACCTCTAGCTAAACCATTTTCATTAGCAATCCCCTCTACAAATGAGCTGACATTTTCTTCAGTTTGAAGCAACTTCTTGTTGGGATCATTCGGATCCTGCTCCCTTACATGAAGGTTGTTTTTGACATTCTCAATATCTCTTTTCTCCAACAATTTATTATCATCAATATGTTGACCAACATCCTTGGTTTTAGCATTCTCAGTATCCATCAGAGCTGATGACACAGTATAATCTACATTACTCAGGTTTTGAACTTGGCAAGAAAAATCTTTGTCAACAATTTCAATTCTTGAAGTACCTATAAACAAAATACAGAGAATGTTAACAATGATGTCTATCAATTCTTTTTTTTTTCCACTAATTCTACTTTTGATCCATATCATCTACTACATGACCAAGAAAAAGAAACCTCTCTTCTGATACATTTGCAACTACTTGTCCATAAAAGAAAAAAGTAAGGACTGCTCAAAGGGGGAAGAACTTAACCAGAATCATCCTTCGCCATGTCCATTAGAAATGGTAGCAATCTTCTATAGCTGAAAGAGCTTGGAGACTTGAAAACCTTCCTTCGAGACAAGGAATTGAGTATCTATACAAGAAATTCCACATCAAATTCTACCATTAGCCCAGAAAACACAAAAAAGGACAACAAAAAGAAAGCAAAATAATACCAAAATTAAGACTAATAGTAATTGGGCATCATCTACTAAAGGATCTATGGCTATTGGAGATAAGTAACCAAGCAATAGAATTGCAGTAAAAAATTAACAAATAATCTCATTCTCTCTTCCATTTAGTCCATCTAATTCCAAGGCACAAAAATTGCAAAATTTAAGCTCCCATTGAGTGTTCATATAAACCATTTTCCTTACAAAGATCAATTAAAACAATTATACAAAAACAGAATATAGAAAAACTAAACAAATTTATTACCATTCCAGAGTTAGAAACTTTGTTGAACCCATTTTTCTCCTTGACAGGTGAGGTTATCTTGCTCAAATCCACCTCATCCTCCTTACTGTCAGGCCCATGACTTTCCGTTCCCGGTTCAGGATCCCTTGAACCCGGATTAACACTTTCTTTATTCTCATTCCTCCCTTCCTTTTGGTTAGCCACACCAAAGCCTGCCCAGGAGCCCAAATCTGGATCCAAACCCTTTACCCCCAACTCAAGATCTCCAAAATTCTTCAACACTTTAGAGGACCCATTACAATTCTCTTCCCCAAAATCAAATCCCACCCGACAAGTACCGTTCTCCCCTTCAACAACTGCAGTAGTGGGTGAGAACACTCTTCGGGCCCGGGCCCGAAGATCCTTAATGGACAAGTCCAATGCAGCTTCATTTTCTACTATCTCGTAGTGGACCCTTTTGGGTTTCTTGAGAGGAGAAATTTGCAGCAATTTCTGGTGATAAATTGACTTATCAGAGGTAGTATCGGTCCAGGTCCGGCCGGAGCGGTTTTGGTGGAAATGAACTTGAGATTTGCTGCGAGTGAATCTGCCCATGAAGGGGTTTGAAGACGTTTTCAATGAGTAGTATTGCTTCCGTTTTCGGGGACGAATCTGCAATGATTTCTCCATGGCTGCTGAAAGAACGATTGATCGAAGCTGAGGGAGGAGAGGGCTGAAAGAATAGTGGTTTTTGTTTGGCGGGAAGATGCCAGGGATGGGGATGGGATTTGGCGGGAAGTTTAGTAGTGGATGAAGCTATTGGCGGGAGATTTTCTTGGTGGCCGTTAAATATATATATATAATGATAATAAAATGCTTATTGGTATGATGATTTGTTATTAAATAAATGCAAGTGAAGATTGCAAGATTTTTTTTTGATATATAGATGCATATGATTTATTAGATGTAATGCAGAAATTTAAAAAAAAAAGGCGGGCTATTATAATTATTTTTCTTGTTTTAATACATGGTGAGTGAGATGCAATTTCAACTAGTAGGAGTAATAGGCAATGTTTTGAAACTTGGACCGGTGGGTGAATTGGTAAAGTGTCCAGGTCAAGATTCAACTGGTTTAATCCTAGTTCATTGATTTTTTTTAATTTTAAAAAATAAGAAATAACAAATAAGTAGAAAATATGTAGAATCAACACAAAAACCATAAATTTTGTAATATCTTCTAGAGAAGATTTACTAATCTAGTACCTTCTAATTCATCCACCAAATAAAAGAAAAAGTATTTCATAAAAAAATTAAGGAATCAACAAAATTATGAACAAATTTGTCCAATATCTTAAATTAAACAAGGAAGAGTTTAATTTTCTTAACTCAATAACAAATCTAATAGGATTTGTAATATCATATTTGTATATTAGATTTGTAAAATTAATGGAAAAAATCATGAATATGAAAAGAAATGATGGATGAGGAAAAGGAAAACAAGTGTGTCTAGTTATCTATTGAACTCAACTTCATCATTATCTTCACCACCAATAATGTAAAAGAAATGAAAAAAATAGAAGGGGGCCAAAAAAAAAAGGGAGATGAGTGAGATTGGAGTATGGCTCTCAGAGATGAGATTCTTGGAAGAGGAAGAATTAAGGTTTTTTAAGTTTTTAGTTGGATTTAAGGCTGCATACAACTAGACCGAGCTCCAGTCGAACATCAGTGGATCGTTATCATAAGCGAGTCAAGTTCGAAATTGATATTTTCGCAAGCTCGATAGCTTGACGAGCCGTTTGATTAGCTCGAGTGCATATGAAATTACATAATTGCCTCTCTATCAATTACAATTTACAATAATTCCGATTTCCTAAATACAATTTCGAGTTGACTTTGACCTGCTTGTGATCTAGAAAATCGAACACAACACGAGTTGACAATTCGAATTGCTCACGAATTGAGCTTCAACTCGCAAGTCTTGTTGACTCGAGTTTGAACCTGCCTTTTCCTTAGTCGAGTTCAGATTGAACTCCAATTTCTTGACTTGTCGAACTCAGGTTCGAACTTGAGCCCACACATAAACAAGTTGATTTAGACTCTATAAGTTCAAAATTTGACTCAATTCGATTTGTTTACAACTTTAGTTGGATTAGTCATTTTGTTTTTAAATTGGGTAACTAAGATTTTTTTTTTTTTTTATTGAGAGAAATATTGGCCCATCAAGTTAACTAATCAACTTAGTTGTACTAGATGACTATTAGCTATAGTTGTTTGGCTTTGACAAAGCCCAAAAGCTTACAAAAATTGAGCAACCCACAAAAAAGTCCAAGTCAAAATTCAAAAACGAGACTTGACCAATTTTAACTGATTCATTTCGGTTTAGCGGTTTTGACCGTCTCTAATTGGTTTTTTTAACTTTCTAGGTTTCTCTTAGAACCGGACCGGTACCACGGCCAGTCCAATTGATTGAATCGATGGTTTGATTCGATTCTAAAAACACTGGTTGTAGGTTGTTGTAAATGAATTGAATTAAAATGATTAACTTTTTGAACTTAGGTGTTTGCCTCGATTTAACATTTGAATGGCTCAAGTCTGATTCGAGAGCTCAAAAATTTATTTAATTTTACAAATTTTTAGTATAATTTTATCAATAATGCACATATAATATCTACACTATAAAATAATAAATGTATAAATTATTGAAAAATATTAAGCAAAAATATAAAAATATAGTCAAACCTTGTCAGCCTTAACAAACTAAATATATACAAATTCATATTTGATTGATATTTTAATCAAATATCAACTCTTGTTTGAAGCAAGGTTTTGAAACCTAGACTGTTTAGTGAACCAAAAATCTTATTGGATCAAGGGTTATTGGTTCAACTGTTAGGCCAACTGTAATCGACCCGTTATTGACCCATGATGTTATAAATATGTCATAAATGATTAATATGTTATTTTTATTATTATATAGATCATTACAAACGAAAAAAGGACTAACTCTCATAAAACATGATATTTTATAATATTAAAAATAAAAAAGCTTACAAATTTATGAATAAAAATTGAAAAGTTTATACAAAAATTAAGCTACAATATATATAGTAGAATTGCAATAATGTTTTTTTAGATAGAAATATAAAATTTAGGAAAAAATTTTGAAGTTTTAAATAATTTAGAACTAAACTATAATTTTTAGAAGGTGAAATACCACAATAATATATATTGCCAAAATTTAGGGTGGCTTTGTAATCTAAACAAAACAAAAGGATTAGATGAAAAATATAAGAAAAGTAGCTAGGAGCTGCACAACGTGTATCAAGAGTGGGCCTTGCTTCTTTAATTGAAATCAAGATCCAAACGATTTAGTGAAAATTGTCCCGATTTGTTGGTTCACTGATTCAACTGGACGGTGCAGCTAGTTCTTTCAAAATAAAGTAGTTTTTTGACTAATTGGTTTCAGCCTAAACTTAGCCCAAAAAACTATCCGGTCGACGGTTTGATTGAGCGATCCGGGCTAGATTTTCAAAATATCGGTTTGAAGTCGAACTCGAGTTCATTAAAAATTGAAGTCAAACAAACCTTTAATAAATCGAGTTCAAACTATTCATTAAGGATTTTATTAGTTTACAACCCTACTTAGTTGTATTTTAGTAGTTTGATAAGATAGTTTTTAGTGGGTAACCTATTCACTAGCATCTTGCTTATAAAAAGCGACTCGCAAGTACTTAATTGGCTTTATATACATGCATCGGTTATTCTTTTTTATTTTTTTGAAAAACATATGCATCGATTATTCAAAAACAAGTTAGATCTCAACTATTCTTTGTTAATTTAGTTTCAATACTTTTGTTGTGAATAAATTTCTATATGTATAAAATGGATTAATCTTTCCTATACACTGTCAGTATTAGATGAATAACAAGTATGTAACGTTTGAATTTGAAATTCAACCTTTGCACATATGTCATGAATCCAACGTTGATAGTATATAAACTGTCAATATATATATATATATATAAGATTTACTCCTATAAAATTACCTTTTTGTTGCAAATATGCTTGTAAAACTATACATAATATGTCTTACAAGGTTAGTTTTAAACACATTCATGATGCTTGCAAAAATGTAGTCGAACTAGTTTAGGATTTCAAGTTGCCTAGATCCTAACTCCTTCGAACTAGGGTACTACGAATTTGTTCTAGTTTGTTCCAAGTTTGCACAAACTAATTATAGAGAAAAATTAGGTTTGAAATAATCAAACTAGCACAGACTCTGCATGAAGGTCCTAGTATAATACACTCGTTACGTCTCGCAAACGTACACTTCAGATTTTTACTTTCGTCATCTACCTCTCTTCCTCTTTTGTTTGTCTTTCAAGTAAAAGCATAGCAAGAAAAGAAAAAGATTTTGGAAAACTTGCATGTATTATAACTCAGGATTTCTATATTATGTTGAGTTGTCATTGTAGATATAAGATGTTAGCCAGATACTAGTGCAAATCAACAAGAGACTCAACATAATTTTCTGAATAAATTTACGGTGGACTGTGATGTAATACCACCTAAAAATTGGATAGATAAATATTAAAATCTTAAATTTGGGGAAAAAGTATTGGGGAGAGGTTCTGACTCAGGAAATTTGATGCCAAATTGTTCCTCCAACAAGTCCAAATTAAGAAAATTTACTGGACTATTAGGGAAGCTACCAAATAGTCCTTTGCTAGGGGTGTAATGTGCAATTAGTATCTTATTGTATAGAGTAGAGGTGAGCATCGAATTCGAAGTCGATAATTCAGTAGCTTGAAATCGGTAATTTTTGATAAATGGTTCTGGGAAAATTTGACCTAATTCGCATTCGAAATAGGAATTATCGAATTCAAATCCAATCTGATTTCAATTCAAAAAACGGACATTTTTCGATTTAACCGAATTTCAGAAAAGAAATTCTTTGGAACATTTTTTATCAGCAAATAGCAATACTATTACACTAACTGAGCCATAAACAATGAAACAAACATGAACTTGTAATGAGTACTGATATTCTGCAATCTATAACACACATAATAGTTGGATCACTGATCTACAAACTACAAACTAATGAAACTAAAATTCACACTCCACAATCCATAAAAGTATAAATTTGTCGAAATTAACTTGTCTAGAAATAAAATTCATGAAACAACAATCCACAATCATAAATCAATCCAGAAATCATAACTCAATAGAAATAAAAGTCGAAATTAACTTGTCTAGAAATCATAAACTACAATCCACACTCCAGAATTAAAACCCAATTGTCTAGAAACTGCAACTTGCCAGAAGAGTTGGTTCAACTCTCAAAACGCAAACTTCAGCAACTTTGCAAGAACAAACAAAATTCATGAAGTATCATAAAGGCAATTATTAGAAATAAAGAAATACTTTAAATTCTGCAATAAAAATTTTGATAGCTTACCAGATTCGAAGGCTTTAAGCTCTTCCAGATTTTTTTCTATGTTTAATTCTATCTTGGAGGACCAAAACCAATCTTGAGCACATGTTAATCCTTGTACAATTCTAGGAGTCAAAGAACTCCTAAATGTATCAAGAACATGACCTTCAGTACTAAAAACAAATTCAGAGGCCACGGTAGAAATTGGGACTGCCAACACATCACGAGCAACTTTGGAGAGAATTGGGAATCTAAGGCTATTGGCCATCCACCATAACAAGATATCAAATCTCTCATCATCTTCGTCACACTCCTCATTCAAATATTTCTTTAATTCAGATTTTGCATCCCTACTTCCAAGTTCCGCTTTTCTCTTCTTAAACTCCAACTTGTACCTATTAGTGATTGTTTTAAAGGCATATCCATGAAATATAGTATTACATCCTTTGAGAATCGCTTGAAAGTGAAGAAGCATGAGAGGCAGAATGTGAGACAGGTGTGTTGAGCATCTTGTATTCATTAAACAACTCAAACATTGCATCTTTTGCAAGGTCAGCTAGTGTTGTACCATTGGAGTCACTATAAATTTGGCAAACCACAAATTTAAGGTATTCAAGTTTAGTTCGAGGATCAAGAATGGAGGAATAAAAATCAGCATATTCATCTTTTCGATCCTTCCCCAATACTTATCATATTTCTCCTTCATTGATATTGCCTTTGAACTCATCATTATCACTTGCTGTCATTTCAATTAAAGTGCCATGAATGTGACTAATATCAGTGAAAAAAATTATTTGAAATCAAATATTTGGAACCGGAAACCTTTACAGTTAGCTGATAAAAGTTTTTCAAAAAAATTACCAAGAATCTAACATTTGTCCAATCAGATTTTGTTGGTAGATTTTCTAACTCTTGAAGCATATAAGGATCCTGCTCCTCAAACCCCCCAAAAGCTTGCTCAAACCTTTGAGCTGTGTCTAGCATTAGATATGTAGAATTCCACCTAGTAGAGACATCTAAAATGGGCAATCTTTTGCATTCAATTTTTTCAATTTCAACACACTCCTTGAATTTTTCTCAATATAGAAGGTGATTGTCTAACATATCTAACTGCTGCCCTGATACAATCAACTGAATTCCCAAGTTTTTTGATGCCATCATTAACAATTAGATTCACCATATGAGTTACACATTGCACATGAGTCCATTTCCCCCCTAACACAGCTTTTCCCCAATTTTGAAGTTTTCCTCGTAAATACTGGATAGCTAAATCATTGTAACTTGCATTGTCAACTGTAACAATTAGGATATCATCAACTCCCCATTCTAATATACATTTTTCTATGGCCTTACCAATTTCATTTCCCTTGTGACTAGCAATAGGACAGAAATTTAGGATTTTTTTTTCAGTTTCCAATCATTATCTATGAAATGGGCAGTGAGACACATATAATTTATCCTTTGAATGGATGTCCAGGAATCTGTGGTTAGACAAATTCTGCTACTGTTATTCTTCAAGAGATGTTTCAACTTAAATTTTTCATCTAAATACAGCTAATAACAATCTCTAGAAATAGTCCATCTCGAAGGAATTCTAAATGATGGACAGGCAGTCTGCATCATATATTGAAAACCTCTTCCCTTTACATGTTTAAATGGCAACTCATCAACAATTACCATATAAGCTATGCTTTTTCTAATGACTTCCGCATCAAATTTTCAACTTATAAGTGCCCCTTTAACCCCTCCCTCTAAGGTTTTAGTTTCACCCAAACACAATGTAGCTTGACCAGTTTGCTTATTTTTAGGATTTAGAGGACATTTAGCTACATGAGTATTAAGGGGAGTCGTACCATTACTTTTGGGATCCGCAACTATGTCCTTCTTACAGTACTTGCAGATTGCATGATGAACTCTATTCACATGCTTTACATGAAAATGATCCCAAGTTTTGAAGCTCTTATTGTACTCTCCTCTTTTATTGACAAAACCAAATTCTTCACAGCTTCGTGTAGTAGGACTAGGAGGAAGAGTTCCAGATGATCCTTCTTGTTCCAGCTTCTCGTGACTTGGATTACTCTCACCATCGGTAGACATAGTTTCAGTTTTTTTTTTTTGTAAATCTGAGCAAGAAAATTATACAATTTAGTGCAACAATCAATTATCAATAAATATAAATTCAATTAGACAATGAAATAAGAGCATAGAACTAATCAACTTAGTCAAGAGCAGAATCTGTTAGCTCTCATGAAAATATAGAATTGTGCTTTTAATCTCAGGATGGAACAAGTAAAGCAATACTATGCTAAACCAATACTAAATCAATATAGATTTGTCATCACTGGACAGTAGAAATACTAATTACTATGCTGATAGACAACCAACAATAGAAAAAAAAAACTTGACAACACAATAATGACAGCAATCATCCCCTGGCACTTGGAAATCATTTTGCTTGTTTGCACAGAAGTAAAAATCACTTCTTTAGTACTAATGACGCTGGAGAACAATAATGTGGCATCTGATTAGTGTCAATTATCATCTTGCCAATAAGACGCTAGATCCATCATTACCTTATTTTCTACTTATATTCACTAAGTCCATCAATTTAAGTCCATATGCACACGCTAGAAAATCCAGTGTGTCAATATATTAAGAATCATTTCCTTTCATTCTAAAGCAATACTAAAGCAATATAGAATTGTCATCACTGGACAGTAGAAATGCTAATTACTATGCTGACAGACAATCGGCAGTAGAAAAAAAAACACTTTTTGTGTTTGTGCGTGAGTCAATGGCAACAAAATTCTTTCAGTTTCACCCAAAATTACACATGCTTCAAAGCATGTTTAACATATTTGTCTTTCTTCATGGAGCAAGAGAAAAAGAACCATTAGAACGGTATCTATGAACGTTTTTCATGTCTCTTCCACGACTTTCATAAACATGCAATGTAGGATCAATGGCAACAAAATTTTGTGTTTGTGCGTAAGTCAATAGCATCAAAATTCTTTCAGTTTCACCCAAAATTACACATGCTTCAAATCAATTAAATTTCGAAATTAGGGCAACTGATTAATCTATAAAGTAAAGCACTAAACTTACCTTCAGCATTAGTGAACCGTGGTCCTGGTGATGGTGGAGGCTCTGTCAGCAATGGTAATCAGTGGTGTAGAGAGAGACAGGTGTGGTGAGTGAGTTAGTGAGTATGAAGAGAACTAGAGATAGAAAAAGATAGAGAGGCCAGACTAAGTGAGGTGTGACTTGTGAGGAAGCTGGACTAAGTGGTGGCTGCCGGCTGGAGGAGGCTTAGGGTTTCTGTCTTCAGTTGAGAAACCAGAAACAAAAAGCAAAAACAGAATGAGAAAGTAGTGTCTTCAGTTGAGGAGGCTTAGGCTTAGACTAAGTAGTGGCAGTGCAAATGAACGAGAAAGCAGAAATAGAACGAATGCTTCAATTTAATGTATGGAACATATTTATTTCATATTAAACTTTATTCAGAATTTTGAATTTGAAAACGTTATAATTTTACCGTTTTACCGAAATAAATTCAAATTCGGTAAATCCGAATTCAGAAACCCCACAACCATTTTCGACCCAAATTCGATTCTTACAAATTCGGGATTACCGATTTACCGGTCGAATTCTCGAATTACCGACTGCAAATTACCAAATTCAAATCGATTTCGGTCGGTAATTCGGTAATTACCATAGTTGCTCACCCCTAGTATAGAGTGGGAGTTGGAGCTTCCAAATTTTGTACAAGCATTACTACATACGAGTCCTTTATATATAGTCTCTTTAGACTCCCCTCCCTCTAAATTAGGAGTAGATTAGATTATAGAAATATTATCGTTGCTGTAAAAAAAAATTACTGTGTAAAGATTCTCAAGTTTGCTATAATGAAATCTCAGTTACTTTGTGGTAAAAACAAAATTATAAAGCTTTTCAATCCCTCTTTTGGGTGTACGTTTGACTCGAAATGATAGGTATGAACCATATAAAACAAGTTGTGCACAGTGCTATCCAAATTGAAATGCCTCTACATTTAATTTTCTTTTTGTGTTTTTAGCTTTTCGTTGCACTATTTTCTCTTTCAAGTAGGTAGTTGTCTAACTATGTCTTTTCACAAGTGCATCAAATGATGAGAGGTGGCTCCAAAGAGCATAATAATGTTGCTTTGCTTAACTTTAATTCTCCTCCGTCATGTCCAAACATGCTCCAAAGCATGTTTAACATATTTGTCTTTCTTTATGGAGCAAGAGAAAAAAAGTCCATTAGAACGGTATCTTTGAACGTTTTTCATATCTCTTCCACGACTTTCATAAACATGCAATGTAGGATCAATGACAACAAAATTTTGTGTTTGTACGTGAGTCAATGGCAATAAAATTCTTTCAGTTACACCCAAAATTACACATGCTTCAAATCGATTAAATTTCGAAATTAGGGTAACTTATTAATCTACAAAGTAAAGCACTAAACTTACCTTCAACATTAGTGAACCGTGGTCCTGGTGATGGTAGAGGCTCTGTCAGCAATGGTAATCAATGGTGCAGAGAGAGACAGGCGTGGTGAGTGAGCTAGTGAGTATGAAGAGAACCAGAGATAGAGAAAGATAGAGAGGCCAGACTAAGTGAGGTGTGACTTGTGAGGAAGTTGGACTATGTGGTGGCTGCCGGCTGGAGGAGACTTAGGGTTTCTGTCTTCAGTTGAGAAACCAGAAACAAAAGAGCAAAATAGAATGAGAAAGTAGTGTCTTCAGTTGAGGAGGCTTAGGCTTAGACTAAGTAGTGGCAGTGCAAAGGAACGAGAAAGCAGAAATAGAACGAATGCTTCAATTTAAGGTATGGAAAATATTTATTTCATATTAAACTTTATTCAGAATTTTGAATTTGAAAACGGTATAATTTTACCATTTTACCGAAAGAAATTCGAATTCAGTAAATCCGAATTCAGAAACCTCACAACCATTTTCGACCCAAATTCGATTCTAACTAATTCGGGATTACCGATTTACTGATCGAATTCCCGAATTACCGACTACAAATTACCAAATTCAAATCGATTTCTGTCGGTAATTCGGTAATTACCATAGTTGCTCACCCCTAGTATAGAGTGGGAGTTGGAGCTTCCAAATTTTGTACAAGCATTACTACATACGAGTCCTTTATATATAGTCTCTTTAGACTCCCCTCCCTCTAAATTAGGAGTAGATTAGATTATAGAAATATTATCGTTACCGTAAAAAAAATTACTGTGTAAAGATTCTTAAATTTGCTATAATGAAATCTCAGTTACTTTGTGGTAAAAACAAAATTACAAAGTTTTTCAATCCCTCTTTTGGGTGTACGTTTGACTGGAAATGATAGGTATGAACCATATAAAACAAGTTGTGCACAGTGCTATCCAAATTGAAATGCCTCTACATTTAATTTTCTTTTTGTGTTTTTAGCTTTTCGTTGCACTATTTTCTCTTTCAAGTAGGTAGTTGTCTAACTATGTCTTTTCACAAGTGCATCAAATGATGAGAGGTGGCTCCAAAGAGCATAATAATGTTGCTTTGCTTAACTTTAATTCTCCTCCGTCATGTCCAAACATGCTCCAAAGCATGTTTAACATATTTGTCTTTCTTTATGGAGCAAGAGAAAAAAAGTCCATTAGAACGGTATCTTTGAACGTTTTTCATATCTCTTCCACGACTTTCATAAACATGCAATGTAGGATCAATGACAACAAAATTTTGTGTTTGTACGTGAGTCAATGGCAATAAAATTCTTTCAGTTACACCCAAAATTACACATGCTTCAAATCGATTAAATTTCGAAATTAGGGCAACTTATTAATCTACAAAGTAAAGCACTAAACTTACCTTCAGCATTAGTGAATCGTGGTCCTGGTAATGGTGGAGGCTCTGTCAGCAATGGTAATCAGTGGTGTAGAGAGAGACAGGTGTGGTGAGTGAGCTAGTGAGTATGAAGAGAACCAGAAATAGAGAAAGATAGATAGGCCAGACTAAGTGAGGTGTGACTTGTGAGGAAGTTGGACTAAGTGGTGGCTGCCGGCTGGAGGAGGTTTAGGGTTTCTGTCTTCAGTTGAGGAACCAGAAACAAAAAGCAAAAATAGAATGAGAAAGTAGTGTCTTCAGTTGAGGAGGCTTAGGCTTAGACTAAGTAGTGGCAGTGCAAAGGAACGAGAAAGCAGAAATAGAACGAATGCTTCAATTTAAGGTATGGAACATATTTATTTCATATTAAACTTTATTCAGAATTTTGAATTTGAAAACGGTATAATTTACCGTTTTATTAAAATAAATTCAAATTCGGTAAATCCGAATTCAGAAACCCCACAACCATTTTCGACCCAAATTCGATTCTTACTAATTCAGGATAATCGATTTACGGATCAAATTCCTAAATTTCCGACTGCAAATTACCAAATTCAAATCGATTTCGGTCGGTAATTCGGTAATTACCATAGTTGCTCACCCCTAGTATAGAGTGGGAGTTGGAGCTTCCAAATTTTGTACAAGCATTACTACATACTAGTCATTTATATATAGTCTCTTTAGACTCCCCTCCCTCTAAATCAGGAGTAGATTAGATTATAGAAATATTATCGTTGCCGTAAAAAAAAATTACTGTATAAAGATTCTTAAGTTTGCTATAATGAAATCTCAGTTACTTTGTGGTAAAAACAAAATTACAAAGCTTTTCAATCCCTCTTTTGGGTGTACGTTTGACTCGAAATGATTGGTATGAATCTTGTAAAACAAGTTGTGCACAGTGCTATCCAAATTGAAATGCTTCTACATTTAATTTTCTTTTTGTGTTTTTAGCTTTTCGTTGCACTATTTTCTCTTTCAAGTAGATAGTTGTCTAACTACGTCTTTTCACAAGTGCATCAAACGATGAGAGGTGGCTCCAAAGAGCATAATAATGTTGCTTTGCTTAATTTTAATTTTCCTCCGTCATGTCCAAACATGCTCCAAAGCATGTTTAACATATTTGTCTTTGTTTATGGAGCAAGAGAAAAAAAGACCATTAGAATAGTATCTATGAACGTTTTGCATGTCTCTTCTACGACTTTCGTAAACATGCAATGTAGGATCCAAACCATAGTCTCACCTACCATTACTTTCCGAGGCTATCATCTGTTGCCCATGGTAATTTTTTTTTTGTCGATACGATAGAATTTCCTATAACCTAAGCTAGTCTATTCTTGGAGATAGGGAGAGGGGATTCGATGTGAGTAGAAACTCCATCAAAATTGGTCAGTGAAAACCGTCACAAATTGTGACAAATTGATGCCCATGGTAACTTGGCATAGCTGAGATGTGTCTCTTGTCAGACTATGGCTGGCTGATGTAAATATGTAATGCTCTGCTACCTAATGTGACAGTGATTTTGAATTATGATTTTTTTAGAAAATTTTTTTTAAATATTATTTTATTTCCTATATATCAAATTGTTATAATATATATATTTTTACAAAATTTCCTAAATATAACAATTCAAATGGGACTTACTTAGGGGCTGATTTAAGATTTCTCTTATAACAATAAATGCTCCTCGATTTCCCATAATTCGAACTAATCCCTTGGACTATAAATGCCAGTCCGTTCTCATACAGTCATACTTGAAGGTAACTAACTAACTGCTTCTCACTCCCATAACTCCCCAGCTCTATTATTACTTTGATCACCAACTTAGGCATCAAAATTATTTCAAGGGATATTTTCTATCTCATTGTGTTCAGCAGGCAAGAATTTCAGCTTAGATAGCTCGGCTCTATCAATTTCTTGCTCGCACATATGCATAATTTACTATCAGTCATGGATAGTTGTAGATCTCAACTATGAAAATTCTCTTAAAAAATAAAAAAATGCCCATTCAAGCTCCTCAAAGTTTCATCTGAATTAAGACGAATGCATTATAAGAATACCCCACTGGTGTATCTATATCTTTTTTGTTTGCAGACGTAGGCAATAATGGACCAAAGATTCGTAGCTAAGGCAAGACTCCTGATAGGAATCAATATACTACCCTAAACCCTTCTCAGTCTACACTGCTTGGAAGTATTCGTATACTGCCCCATAATCGATCTTGTTCCCGACAGCCGTCAAACTAGTAGTTTCATCAGCATCATATGTAGTTGACTTGTCAAAAAATGCATCACAAGTACTTTTGTGTCTTTAGCTTCCTAGCAGCCAACATGTTCTGCACCTAAGTACATTTACAGTGGATGGAGTCACAAAAGCAACAGAACATTTCCTAGCCACGCTTTTCCATTGGCCTATTATAAATAGTGTTGGCGGACTGGAACTTTTTCTGTTTTATTTTTTTTAGTGTAAGCGAGAGTTTTTGAATTTTTGAGTTCGAGATCTTTAATTTATATTTAGTTATATACCTCTCATATGGCTAATTGATTTCTCCTCG
>NW_027266206.1:0-38848 GCF_036785885.1 Coffea arabica
AGATCACAAGCAGCTGCCACAAGCATGAAATCAAGTTGCAAATCTTTAATCAAAGCTGGAAAATTTCGAGCAATCTTACGACCTACGAAAACAAAATAAGTCTCAGCTTGTTTTGAACCAGAAATTGGATAAATAAGCAACGGAACATCATCAATTAATTGGTAAGAAGGTGTGGAATAAGAGTTAAATGCAAAATATCCCTTTGACACATGATTCCTTCCATCAATCGATTCAACTTGAGACTGCATTGATGGCTCTTTACATTTTTCTTTCAAAATCTGCATAGGAAATACATGTGTGAGGATGGAAATGATGCTCAAAAGAGGGTAAAGATGATGAATGAACCATGGGTAACAAACAAGGATAGAAGTATGGAATTCCCCCTTCATGATGAGCTCGAATCAATTCTCCATTGGTGCGGACAGATTTGGGTTGGAGTTGTTCCAAGAAGTGCTACCAAATAGATTTATCTCCAAGAAGACAAACTCCATGGAAGCTAGTGAATTGTACAAGTGACTTTGGAATGGAACATTGCATGACTAACTTCACTTGACTTCGCTTAATCTGTACAAAAGCAGAAACACTAAACAAGGCAAAGTTAAGTTTGTTAGGAAAACTATAAACACTCACCTTCCCATGCACAATCAGCTCACTTAATGCTTCACTCATCTCCTCATATCTTTTTACCCCTTTTCCTAACTCACATTCTTCAACTTTTACCTAAAGTGCACTCTCACCACCATACTCAACCCGCTCTTTTTCAAGTTTTTGTTGGAGGAGATTTGTTGATATGTTTCCCACACTCGACTAACGCCTTCATCTATGGATAAAGCATTTGCATGCTTTGTTGTCGAATGAACCTCCTCCCTTCTCCTTGAATATAATGACTTTGACGAGGTAGGTTGGACGTCAGGGTGAAATTGTCAGGAACCCATCCTCTTGACATCCTTATTCACCATTCGGTCAAGGCGTCTATGAAGAGGCTCGAAAGCTTCATCCAAACACTGATCGTTTGGTCACCAACTCCACTAGACATGCATAGGTAAACCTGCAAAAGAAAATAAGCAAACAACTTCCTCTCTCCTTCATTTTTTTTTGGTACAATGTCTCTCACGCTCGTGTTTCACTCAAGTGCATCACTCTCTAATACTCTCACCAAGCAATTCCTTGACTTGCTAGTTGCACGGGTTGAACAAACTAGGCGTCACCGCAAGGTACGTTCTTGACTAGTCAAGAAATGATACAAGATAGCAGCAATGAATGGAGATGAATGAAGGCCTAGACGCGACCTAAAAGTCGGATTACGACTAATGACTCAAAAAGAAAGCAAGACAAATGACTTCAAGGCCGAATTTTTGAAAATCCTAGAAGTGCTCTACCCGACAACCCAAAATTTTGGAATTCGCGGAGCTTGCTGGTCCGCGGCCTTTTGGTCAGGGGTTTGGTGGTATTTTGGTGTTTCTTTGGTGTAAGTCAATCAGGTCTTCGACCTCCGCTGAGCTGTCGGGGGACTCGCTGCCCGGTCGCGAAAGCAACTTAGCATCTTAGAGGACACGTTGCGGAATCGACGGAGTTGAACCCAAACTCGGACCACTCAAGAACGAATTCAACGGTAGAGGACGCCACAATCAAGTGTGTTTGCTTGATTGATAAGTCAATAAACAACCGAGGAACCACGCTAGGATGTTCAGCTTAGCTTTCACAAGTTAGAGGAATTTGCCTGAATGGAAGACGAAATTCTGGAATTTTATAAATAATATCGCAAAAACTAAAGGTACTATCAGCTTTGGTGCTATTTATAGCCCTGACTAAACCTAATAAAGGGGAAATCAGCGAGCCCATTGGGTCTCTATTGGCCGAACGCTAACCCGCTAATTAACTAACTTAATGACTAGCTAAAGTACTATTGGACCTAAGGCCCACATGGCCGAAGCTAAGCTCAACAAGAGCTACTTAATCGAGGCCCAATCCTCCCTTTGAGGCTTGCTCATTCGCATCATTCCCCTCCTTTTGAAAAGAATTTGTCCTTAAATCTTGGGGAAAAATGGTACTCCATGTTGGGACGCTTATAGGATAGCAATGTGGGAGCGAGATGAATGAGCACCAGCCACGTTATATGTCGCTTGGACAACCTCATGATGCTCTTGAACAAGGACATTCGCCAAGACAAGAAACACCTTGTATAAAGCCTGTGAAAATTCCATGTAGCACTCCAAAACTCTCTCATCAACCCTTGGTCGTTGCATGTCAAATTTAAACCTACAAAACAAATCACACAATTAGTATGTGTAGGGTTAATACTACTAGACAACTTATGTTTCACATGCACTAGATAGGGATCTTCGTGAAGACTCTCATCCAGCTTAGAAAAATCTCGAATCTGATTGTGCAAGGTTGTATAATTCGACCCTAGTTGTTGCTGATTTGGCACTACTTGCCCATCTGGAGATAGAACAATGAGCCATTCGTGTTACGTTTCCGTGGAAGCATGAACCAGTGAGGTAAAAACAACATTCGGGTCTCGATTGACACACTTGTCTGCATCACCCAACAGAAGTGGCAGCAATGAAGTGAAGGTCACTCCAGACGAGTCACTTGAATTTGCGCCAGTTTGAGTTGATAAAATGAGCTCATGGTGACCAGCTTTTGGATGTATGAACATGCATGGAAGATCACAAGCAGCTGCCACAAGCATGAAATCAAGTTGCAAATCTTTAATCAAAGCTGGAAAATTTCGAGCAGTCTTACGACCTACGAAAACAAAATAAGTCTCAGCTTGTTTTGAACCAGAAATTGGATAAATAAGCAACGGAACATCATCAATTAATTGGTAAGAAGGTGTGGAATAAGAGTTAAATGCAAAATATCCCTTTGACACATGATTCCTTCCATCAATCGATTCAACTTGAGACTGCATTGATGGCTCTTTACATTTTTCTTTCAAAATCTGCATAGGAAATACATGTGTGAGGATGGAAATGATGCTCAAAAGAGGGTAAAGATGATGAATGAACCATGGGTAACAAACAAGGATAGAAGTATGGAATTCCCCCTTCATGATGAGCTCGAATCAATTCTCCATTGGTGCGGACAGATTTGGGTTGGAGTTGTTCCAAGAAGTGCTACCAAATAGATTTATCTCCAAGAAGACAAACTCCATGGAAGCTAGTGAATTGTACAAGTGACTTTGGAATGGAACATTGCATGACTAACTTCACTTGACTTCGCTTAATCTGTACAAAAGCAGAAACACTAAACAAGGCAAAGTTAAGTTTGTTAGGAAAACTATAAACACTCACCTTCCCATGCACAATCAGCTCACTTAATGCTTCACTCATCTCCTCATATCTTTTTACCCCTTTTCCTAACTCACATTCTTCAACTTTTACCTAAAGTGCACTCTCACCACCATACTCAACCCGCTCTTTTTCAAGTTTTTGTTGGAGGAGATTTGTTGATATGTTTCCCACACTCGACTAACGCCTTCATCTATGGATAAAGCATTTGCATGCTTTGTTGTCGAATGAACCTCCTCCCTTCTCCTTGAATATAATGACTTTGACGAGGTAGGTTGGACGTCAGGGTGAAATTGTCAGGAACCCATCCTCTTGACATCCTTATTCACCATTCGGTCAAGGCGTCTATGAAGAGGCTCGAAAGCTTCATCCAAACACTGATCGTTTGGTCACCAACTCCACTAGACATGCATAGGTAAACCTGCAAAAGAAAATAAGCAAACAACTTCCTCTCTCCTTCATTTTTTTTTGGTACAATGTCTCTCACGCTCGTGTTTCACTCAAGTGCATCACTCTCTAATACTCTCACCAAGCAATTCCTTGACTTGCTAGTTGCACGGGTTGAACAAACTAGGCGTCACCGCAAGGTACGTTCTTGACTAGTCAAGAAATGATACAAGATAGCAGCAATGAATGGAGATGAATGAAGGCCTAGACGCGACCTAAAAGTCGGATTACGACTAATGACTCAAAAAGAAAGCAAGACAAATGACTTCAAGGCCGAATTTTTGAAAATCCTAGAAGTGCTCTACCCGACAACCCAAAATTTTGGAATTCGCGGAGCTTGCTGGTCCGCGGCCTTTTGGTCAGGGGTTTGGTGGTATTTTGGTGTTTCTTTGGTGTAAGTCAATCAGGTCTTCGACCTCCGCTGAGCTGTCGGGGGACTCGCTGCCCGGTCGCGAAAGCAACTTAGCATCTTAGAGGACACGTTGCGGAATCGACGGAGTTGAACCCAAACTCGGACCACTCAAGAACGAATTCAACGGTAGAGGACGCCACAATCAAGTGTGTTTGCTTGATTGATAAGTCAATAAACAACCGAGGAACCACGCTAGGATGTTCAGCTTAGCTTTCACAAGTTAGAGGAATTTGCCTGAATGGAAGACGAAATTCTGGAATTTTATAAATAATATCGCAAAAACTAAAGGTACTATCAGCTTTGGTGCTATTTATAGCCCTGACTAAACCTAATAAAGGGGAAATCAGCGAGCCCATTGGGTCTCTATTGGCCGAACGCTAACCCGCTAATTAACTAACTTAATGACTAGCTAAAGTACTATTGGACCTAAGGCCCACATGGCCGAAGCTAAGCTCAACAAGAGCTACTTAATCGAGGCCCAATCCTCCCTTTGAGGCTTGCTCATTCGCATCATTCCCCTCCTTTTGAAAAGAATTTGTCCTTAAATCTTGGGGAAAAATGGTACTCCATGTTGGGACGCTTATAGGATAGCAATGTGGGAGCGAGATGAATGAGCACCAGCCACGTCATATGTCGCTTGGACAACCTCATGATGCTCTTGAACAAGGACATTCGCCAAGACAAGAAACACCTTGTATAAAGCCTGTGAAAATTCCATGTAGCACTCCAAAACTCTCTCATCAACCCTTGGTCGTTGCATGTCAAATTTAAACCTACAAAACAAATCACACAATTAGTATGTGTAGGGTTAATACTACTAGACAACTTATGTTTCACATGCACTAGATAGGGATCTTCGTGAAGACTCTCATCCAGCTTAGAAAAATCTCGAATCTGATTGTGCAAGGTTGTATAATTCGACTCTAGTTGTTGCTGATTTGGCACTACTTGCCCAACTGGAGATAGAACAATGAGCCATTCGTGTTACGTTTCCGTGGAAGCATGAACCAGTGAGGTAAAAACAACATTCGGGTCTCGATTGACACACTTATCTGCATCACCCAACAGAAGTGGCAGCAATGAAGTGAAGGTCACTCCAGACGAGTCACTTGAATTTGCGCCAGTTTGAGTTGATAAAATGAGCTCATGGTGACCAGCTTTTGGATGTATGAACATGCATGGAAGATCACAAGCAGCTGCCACAAGCATGAAATCAAGTTGCAAATCTTTAATCAAAGCTGGAAAATTTCGAGCAATCTTACGACCTACGAAAACAAAATAAGTCTCAGCTTGTTTTGAACCAGAAATTGGATAAATAAGCAACGGAACATCATCAATTAATTGGTAAGAAGGTGTGGAATAAGAGTTAAATGCAAAATATCCCTTTGACACATGATTCCTTCCATCAATCGATTCAACTTGAGACTGCATTGATGGCTCTTTACATTTTTCTTTCAAAATCTGCATAGGAAATACATGTGTGAGGATGGAAATGATGCTCAAAAGAGGGTAAAGATGATGAATGAACCATGGGTAACAAACAAGGATAGAAGTATGGAATTCCCCCTTCATGATGAGCTCGAATCAATTCTCCATTGGTGCGGACAGATTTGGGTTGGAGTTGTTCCAAGAAGTGCTACCAAATAGATTTATCTCCAAGAAGACAAACTCCATGGAAGCTAGTGAATTGTACAAGTGACTTTGGAATGGAACATTGCATGACTAACTTCACTTGACTTCGCTTAATCTGTACAAAAGCAGAAACACTAAACAAGGCAAAGTTAAGTTTGTTAGGAAAACTATAAACACTCACCTTCCCATGCACAATCAGCTCACTTAATGCTTCACTCATCTCCTCATATCTTTTTACCCCTTTTCCTAACTCACATTCTTCAACTTTTACCTAAAGTGCACTCTCACCACCATACTCAACCCGCTCTTTTTCAAGTTTTTGTTGGAGGAGATTTGTTGATATGTTTCCCACACTCGACTAACGCCTTCATCTATGGATAAAGCATTTGCATGCTTTGTTGTCGAATGAACCTCCTCCCTTCTCCTTGAATATAATGACTTTGACGAGGTAGGTTGGACGTCAGGGTGAAATTGTCAGGAACCCATCCTCTTGACATCCTTATTCACCATTCGGTCAAGGCGTCTATGAAGAGGCTCGAAAGCTTCATCCAAACACTGATCGTTTGGTCACCAACTCCACTAGACATGCATAGGTAAACCTGCAAAAGAAAATAAGCAAACAACTTCCTCTCTCCTTCATTTTTTTTTGGTACAATGTCTCTCACGCTCGTGTTTCACTCAAGTGCATCACTCTCTAATACTCTCACCAAGCAATTCCTTGACTTGCTAGTTGCACGGGTTGAACAAACTAGGCGTCACCGCAAGGTACGTTCTTGACTAGTCAAGAAATGATACAAGATAGCAGCAATGAATGGAGATGAATGAAGGCCTAGACGCGACCTAAAAGTCGGATTACGACTAATGACTCAAAAAGAAAGCAAGACAAATGACTTCAAGGCCGAATTTTTGAAAATCCTAGAAGTGCTCTACCCGACAACCCAAAATTTTGGAATTCGCGGAGCTTGCTGGTCCGCGGCCTTTTGGTCAGGGGTTTGGTGGTATTTTGGTGTTTCTTTGGTGTAAGTCAATCAGGTCTTCGACCTCCGCTGAGCTGTCGGGGGACTCGCTGCCCGGTCGCGAAAGCAACTTAGCATCTTAGAGGACACGTTGCGGAATCGACGGAGTTGAACCCAAACTCGGACCACTCAAGAACGAATTCAACGGTAAAGGACGCCACAATCAAGTGTGTTTGCTTGATTGATAAGTCAATAAACAACCGAGGAACCACGCTAGGATGTTCAGCTTAGCTTTCACAAGTTAGAGGAATTTGCCTGAATGGAAGACGAAATTCTGGAATTTTATAAATAATATCGCAAAAACTAAAGGTACTATCAGCTTTGGTGCTATTTATAGCCCTGACTAAACCTAATAAAGGGGAAATCAGCGAGCCCATTGGGTCTCTATTGGCCGAACGCTAACCCGCTAATTAACTAACTTAATGACTAGCTAAAGTACTATTGGACCTAAGGCCCACATGGCCGAAGCTAAGCTCAACAAGAGCTACTTAATCGAGGCCCAATCCTCCCTTTGAGGCTTGCTCATTCGCATCATTCCCCTCCTTTTGAAAAGAATTTGTCCTTAAATCTTGGGGAAAAATGGTACTCCATGTTGGGACGCTTATAGGATAGCAATGTGGGAGCGAGATGAATGAGCACCAGCCACGTCATATGTCGCTTGGACAACCTCATGATGCTCTTGAACAAGGACATTCGCCAAGACAAGAAACACCTTGTATAAAGCCTGTGAAAATTCCATGTAGCACTCCAAAACTCTCTCATCAACCCTTGGTCGTTGCATGTCAAATTTAAACCTACAAAACAAATCACACAATTAGTATGTGTAGGGTTAATACTACTAGACAACTTATGTTTCACATGCACTAGATAGGGATCTTCGTGAAGACTCTCATCCAGCTTAGAAAAATCTCGAATCTGATTGTGCAAGGTTGTATAATTCGACCCTAGTTGTTGCTGATTTGGCACTACTTGCCCATCTGGAGATAGAACAATGAGCCATTCGTGTTACGTTTCCGTGGAAGCATGAACCAGTGAGGTAAAAACAACATTCGGGTCTCGATTGACACACTTGTCTGCATCACCCAACAGAAGTGGCAGCAATGAAGTGAAGGTCACTCCAGACGAGTCACTTGAATTTGCGCCAGTTTGAGTTGATAAAATGAGCTCATGGTGACCAGCTTTTGGATGTATGAACATGCATGGAAGATCACAAGCAGCTGCCACAAGCATGAAATCAAGTTGCAAATCTTTAATCAAAGCTGGAAAATTTCGAGCAGTCTTACGACCTACGAAAACAAAATAAGTCTCAGCTTGTTTTGAACCAGAAATTGGATAAATAAGCAACGGAACATCATCAATTAATTGGTAAGAAGGTGTGGAATAAGAGTTAAATGCAAAATATCCCTTTGACACATGATTCCTTCCATCAATCGATTCAACTTGAGACTGCATTGATGGCTCTTTACATTTTTCTTTCAAAATCTGCATAGGAAATACATGTGTGAGGATGGAAATGATGCTCAAAAGAGGGTAAAGATGATGAATGAACCATGGGTAACAAACAAGGATAGAAGTATGGAATTCCCCCTTCATGATGAGCTCGAATCAATTCTCCATTGGTGCGGACAGATTTGGGTTGGAGTTGTTCCAAGAAGTGCTACCAAATAGATTTATCTCCAAGAAGACAAACTCCATGGAAGCTAGTGAATTGTACAAGTGACTTTGGAATGGAACATTGCATGACTAACTTCACTTGACTTCGCTTAATCTGTACAAAAGCAGAAACACTAAACAAGGCAAAGTTAAGTTTGTTAGGAAAACTATAAACACTCACCTTCCCATGCACAATCAGCTCACTTAATGCTTCACTCATCTCCTCATATCTTTTTACCCCTTTTCCTAACTCACATTCTTCAACTTTTACCTAAAGTGCACTCTCACCACCATACTCAACCCGCTCTTTTTCAAGTTTTTGTTGGAGGAGATTTGTTGATATGTTTCCCACACTCGACTAACGCCTTCATCTATGGATAAAGCATTTGCATGCTTTGTTGTCGAATGAACCTCCTCCCTTCTCCTTGAATATAATGACTTTGACGAGGTAGGTTGGACGTCAGGGTGAAATTGTCAGGAACCCATCCTCTTGACATCCTTATTCACCATTCGGTCAAGGCGTCTATGAAGAGGCTCGAAAGCTTCATCCAAACACTGATCGTTTGGTCACCAACTCCACTAGACATGCATAGGTAAACCTGCAAAAGAAAATAAGCAAACAACTTCCTCTCTCCTTCATTTTTTTTTGGTACAATGTCTCTCACGCTCGTGTTTCACTCAAGTGCATCACTCTCTAATACTCTCACCAAGCAATTCCTTGACTTGCTAGTTGCACGGGTTGAACAAACTAGGCGTCACCGCAAGGTACGTTCTTGACTAGTCAAGAAATGATACAAGATAGCAGCAATGAATGGAGATGAATGAAGGCCTAGACGCGACCTAAAAGTCGGATTACGACTAATGACTCAAAAAGAAAGCAAGACAAATGACTTCAAGGCCGAATTTTTGAAAATCCTAGAAGTGCTCTACCCGACAACCCAAAATTTTGGAATTCGCGGAGCTTGCTGGTCCGCGGCCTTTTGGTCAGGGGTTTGGTGGTATTTTGGTGTTTCTTTGGTGTAAGTCAATCAGGTCTTCGACCTCCGCTGAGCTGTCGGGGGACTCGCTGCCCGGTCGCGAAAGCAACTTAGCATCTTAGAGGACACGTTGCGGAATCGACGGAGTTGAACCCAAACTCGGACCACTCAAGAACGAATTCAACGGTAAAGGACGCCACAATCAAGTGTGTTTGCTTGATTGATAAGTCAATAAACAACCGAGGAACCACGCTAGGATGTTCAGCTTAGCTTTCACAAGTTAGAGGAATTTGCCTGAATGGAAGACGAAATTCTGGAATTTTATAAATAATATCGCAAAAACTAAAGGTACTATCAGCTTTGGTGCTATTTATAGCCCTGACTAAACCTAATAAAGGGGAAATCAGCGAGCCCATTGGGTCTCTATTGGCCGAACGCTAACCCGCTAATTAACTAACTTAATGACTAGCTAAAGTACTATTGGACCTAAGGCCCACATGGCCGAAGCTAAGCTCAACAAGAGCTACTTAATCGAGGCCCAATCCTCCCTTTGAGGCTTGCTCATTCGCATCATTCCCCTCCTTTTGAAAAGAATTTGTCCTTAAATCTTGGGGAAAAATGGTACTCCATGTTGGGACGCTTATAGGATAGCAATGTGGGAGCGAGATGAATGAGCACCAGCCACGTCATATGTCGCTTGGACAACCTCATGATGCTCTTGAACAAGGACATTCGCCAAGACAAGAAACACCTTGTATAAAGCCTGTGAAAATTCCATGTAGCACTCCAAAACTCTCTCATCAACCCTTGGTCGTTGCATGTCAAATTTAAACCTACAAAACAAATCACACAATTAGTATGTGTAGGGTTAATACTACTAGACAACTTATGTTTCACATGCACTAGATAGGGATCTTCGTGAAGACTCTCATCCAGCTTAGAAAAATCTCGAATCTGATTGTGCAAGGTTGTATAATTCGACCCTAGTTGTTGCTGATTTGGCACTACTTGCCCATCTGGAGATAGAACAATGAGCCATTCGTGTTACGTTTCCGTGGAAGCATGAACCAGTGAGGTAAAAACAACATTCGGGTCTCGATTGACACACTTGTCTGCATCACCCAACAGAAGTGGCAGCAATGAAGTGAAGGTCACTCCAGACGAGTCACTTGAATTTGCGCCAGTTTGAGTTGATAAAATGAGCTCATGGTGACCAGCTTTTGGATGTATGAACATGCATGGAAGATCACAAGCAGCTGCCACAAGCATGAAATCAAGTTGCAAATCTTTAATCAAAGCTGGAAAATTTCGAGCAGTCTTACGACCTACGAAAACAAAATAAGTCTCAGCTTGTTTTGAACCAGAAATTGGATAAATAAGCAACGGAACATCATCAATTAATTGGTAAGAAGGTGTGGAATAAGAGTTAAATGCAAAATATCCCTTTGACACATGATTCCTTCCATCAATCGATTCAACTTGAGACTGCATTGATGGCTCTTTACATTTTCTTTCAAAATCTGCATAGGAAATACATGTGTGAGGATGGAAATGATGCTCAAAAGAGGGTAAAGATGATGAATGAACCATGGGTAACAAACAAGGATAGAAGTATGAAATTCCCCCTTCATGATGAGCTCGAATCAATTCTCCATTGGTGCGGACAGATTTGGGTTGGAGTTGTTCCAAGAAGTGCTACCAAATAGATTTATCTCCAAGAAGACAAACTCCATGGAAGCTAGTGAATTGTACAAGTGACTTTGGAATGGAACATTGCATGACTAACTTCACTTGACTTCGCTTAATCTGTACAAAAGCAGAAACACTAAACAAGGCAAAGTTAAGTTTGTTAGGAAAACTATAAACACTCACCTTCCCATGCACAATCAGCTCACTTAATGCTTCACTCATCTCCTCATATCTTTTTTACCCCTTTTCCTAACTCACATTCTTCAACTTTTACCTAAAGTGCACTCTCACCACCATACTCAACCCGCTCTTTTTCAAGTTTTTGTTGGAGGAGATTTGTTGATATGTTTCCCACACTCGACTAACGCCTTCATCTATGGATAAAGCATTTGCATGCTTTGTTGTCGAATGAACCTCCTCCCTTCTCCTTGAATATAATGACTTTGACGAGGTAGGTTGGACGTCAGGGTGAAATTGTCAGGAACCCATCCTCTTGACATCCTTATTCACCATTCGGTCAAGGCGTCTATGAAGAGGCTCGAAAGCTTCATCCAAACACTGATCGTTTGGTCACCAACTCCACTAGACATGCATAGGTAAACCTGCAAAAGAAAATAAGCAAACAACTTCCTCTCTCCTTCATTTTTTTTTGGTACAATGTCTCTCACGCTCGTGTTTCACTCAAGTGCATCACTCTCTAATACTCTCACCAAGCAATTCCTTGACTTGCTAGTTGCACGGGTTGAACAAACTAGGCGTCACCGCAAGGTACGTTCTTGACTAGTCAAGAAATGATACAAGATAGCAGCAATGAATGGAGATGAATGAAGGCCTAGACGCGACCTAAAAGTCGGATTACGACTAATGACTCAAAAAGAAAGCAAGACAAATGACTTCAAGGCCGAATTTTTGAAAATCCTAGAAGTGCTCTACCCGACAACCCAAAATTTTGGAATTCGCGGAGCTTGCTGGTCCGCGGCCTTTTGGTCAGGGGTTTGGTGGTATTTTGGTGTTTCTTTGGTGTAAGTCAATCAGGTCTTCGACCTCCGCTGAGCTGTCGGGGGACTCGCTGCCCGGTCGCGGAAGCAACTTAGGATCTTAGAGGACACGTTGCGGAATCGACGGAGTTGAACCCAAACTCGGACCACTCAAGAACGAATTCAACGGTAGAGGACGCCACAATCAAGTGTGTTTGCTTGATTGATAAGTCAATAAACAACCGAGGAACCACGCTAGGATGTTCAACTTAGCTTTCACAAGTTAGAGGAATTTGCCTGAATGGAAGACGAAATTCTGGAATTTTATAAATAATATCGCAAAAACTAAAAGTACTATCAGCTTTGGTGCTATTTATAGCCCTGACTAAACCTAATAAAGGGGAAATCAGCGAGCCCATTGGGTCTCTATTGGCCGAACGCTAACCCGCTAATTAACTAACTTAATGACTAGCTAAAGTACTATTGGACCTAAGGCCCACATGGCCGAAGCTAAGCTCAACAAGAGCTACTTAATCGAGGCCCAATCCTCCCTTTGAGGCTTGCTCATTCGCATCATTCCCCTCCTTTTGAAAAGAATTTGTCCTTAAATCTTGGGGAAAAATGGTACTCCATGTTGGGACGCTTATAGGATAGCAATGTGGGAGCGAGATGAATGAGCACCAGCCACGTCATATGTCGCTTGGACAACCTCATGATGCTCTTGAACAAGGACATTCGCCAAGACAAGAAACACCTTGTATAAAGCCTGTGAAAATTCCATGTAGCACTCCAAAACTCTCTCATCAACCCTTGGTCGTTGCATGTCAAATTTAAACCTACAAAACAAATCACACAATTAGTATGTGTAGGGTTAATACTACTAGACAACTTATGTTTCACATGCACTAGATAGGGATCTTCGTGAAGACTCTCATCCAGCTTAGAAAAATCTCGAATCTGATTGTGCAAGGTTGTATAATTCGACTCTAGTTGTTGCTGATTTGGCACTACTTGCCCAACTGGAGATAGAACAATGAGCCATTCGTGTTACGTTTCCGTGGAAGCATGAACCAGTGAGGTAAAAACAACATTCGGGTCTCGATTGACACACTTATCTGCATCACCCAACAGAAGTGGCAGCAATGAAGTGAAGGTCACTCCAGACGAGTCACTTGAATTTGCGCCAGTTTGAGTTGATAAAATGAGCTCATGGTGACCAGCTTTTGGATGTATGAACATGCATGGAAGATCACAAGCAGCTGCCACAAGCATGAAATCAAGTTGCAAATCTTTAATCAAAGCTGGAAAATTTCGAGCATTCTTACGACCTACGAAAACAAAATAAGTCTCAGCTTGTTTTGAACCAGAAATTGGATAAATAAGCAACGGAACATCATCAATTAATTGGTAAGAAGGTGTGGAATAAGAGTTAAATGCAAAATATCCCTTTGACACATGATTCCTTCCATCAATCGATTCAACTTGAGACTGCATTGATGGCTCTTTACATTTTTCTTTCAAAATCTGCATAGGAAATACATGTGTGAGGATGGAAATGATGCTCAAAAGAGGGTAAAGATGATGAATGAACCATGGGTAACAAACAAGGATAGAAGTATGGAATTCCCCCTTCATGATGAGCTCGAATCAATTCTCCATTGGTGCGGACAGATTTGGGTTGGAGTTGTTCCAAGAAGTGCTACCAAATAGATTTATCTCCAAGAAGACAAACTCCATGGAAGCTAGTGAATTGTACAAGTGACTTTGGAATGGAACATTGCATGACTAACTTCACTTGACTTCGCTTAATCTGTACAAAAGCAGAAACACTAAACAAGGCAAAGTTAAGTTTGTTAGGAAAACTATAAACACTCACCTTCCCATGCACAATCAGCTCACTTAATGCTTCACTCATCTCCTCATATCTTTTTACCCCTTTTCCTAACTCACATTCTTCAACTTTTACCTGAAGTGCACTCTCACCACCATACTCAACCCGCTCTTTTTCAAGTTTTTGTTGGAGGAGATTTGTTGATATGTTTCCCACACTCGACTAACGCCTTCATCTATGGATAAAGCATTTGCATGCTTTGTTGTCGAATGAACCTCCTCCCTTCTCCTTGAATATAATGACTTTGACGAGGTAGGTTGGACGTCAGGGTGAAATTGTCAGGAACCCATCCTCTTGACATCCTTATTCACCATTCGGTCAAGGCGTCTATGAAGAGGCTCGAAAGCTTCATCCAAACACTGATCGTTTGGTCACCAACTCCACTAGACATGCATAGGTAAACCTGCAAAAGAAAATAAGCAAACAACTTCCTCTCTCCTTCATTTTTTTTTGGTACAATGTCTCTCACGCTCGTGTTTCACTCAAGTGCATCACTCTCTAATACTCTCACCAAGCAATTCCTTGACTTGCTAGTTGCACGGGTTGAACAAACTAGGCGTCACCGCAAGGTACGTTCTTGACTAGTCAAGAAATGATACAAGATAGCAGCAATGAATGGAGATGAATGAAGGCCTAGACGCGACCTAAAAGTCGGATTACGACTAATGACTCAAAAAGAAAGCAAGACAAATGACTTCAAGGCCGAATTTTTGAAAATCCTAGAAGTGCTCTACCCGACAACCCAAAATTTTGGAATTCGCGGAGCTTGCTGGTCCGCGGCCTTTTGGTCAGGGGTTTGGTGGTATTTTGGTGTTTCTTTGGTGTAAGTCAATCAGGTCTTCGACCTCCGCTGAGCTGTCGGGGGACTCGCTGCCCGGTCGCGAAAGCAACTTAGCATCTTAGAGGACACGTTGCGGAATCGACGGAGTTGAACCCAAACTCGGACCACTCAAGAACGAATTCAACGGTAAAGGACGCCACAATCAAGTGTGTTTGCTTGATTGATAAGTCAATAAACAACCGAGGAACCACGCTAGGATGTTCAGCTTAGCTTTCACAAGTTAGAGGAATTTGCCTGAATGGAAGACGAAATTCTGGAATTTTATAAATAATATCGCAAAAACTAAAGGTACTATCAGCTTTGGTGCTATTTATAGCCCTGACTAAACCTAATAAAGGGGAAATCAGCGAGCCCATTGGGTCTCTATTGGCCGAACGCTAACCCGCTAATTAACTAACTTAATGACTAGCTAAAGTACTATTGGACCTAAGGCCCACATGGCCGAAGCTAAGCTCAACAAGAGCTACTTAATCGAGGCCCAATCCTCCCTTTGAGGCTTGCTCATTCGCATCATTCCCCTCCTTTTGAAAAGAATTTGTCCTTAAATCTTGGGGAAAAATGGTACTCCATGTTGGGACGCTTATAGGATAGCAATGTGGGAGCGAGATGAATGAGCACCAGCCACGTCATATGTCGCTTGGACAACCTCATGATGCTCTTGAACAAGGACATTCGCCAAGACAAGAAACACCTTGTATAAAGCCTGTGAAAATTCCATGTAGCACTCCAAAACTCTCTCATCAACCCTTGGTCGTTGCATGTCAAATTTAAACCTACAAAACAAATCACACAATTAGTATGTGTAGGGTTAATACTACTAGACAACTTATGTTTCACATGCACTAGATAGGGATCTTCGTGAAGACTCTCATCCAGCTTAGAAAAATCTCGAATCTGATTGTGCAAGGTTGTATAATTCGACCCTAGTTGTTGCTGATTTGGCACTACTTGCCCATCTGGAGATAGAACAATGAGCCATTCGTGTTACGTTTCCGTGGAAGCATGAACCAGTGAGGTAAAAACAACATTCGGGTCTCGATTGACACACTTGTCTGCATCACCCAACAGAAGTGGCAGCAATGAAGTGAAGGTCACTCCAGACGAGTCACTTGAATTTGCGCCAGTTTGAGTTGATAAAATGAGCTCATGGTGACCAGCTTTTGGATGTATGAACATGCATGGAAGATCACAAGCAGCTGCCACAAGCATGAAATCAAGTTGCAAATCTTTAATCAAAGCTGGAAAATTTCGAGCAGTCTTACGACCTACGAAAACAAAATAAGTCTCAGCTTGTTTTGAACCAGAAATTGGATAAATAAGCAACGGAACATCATCAATTAATTGGTAAGAAGGTGTGGAATAAGAGTTAAATGCAAAATATCCCTTTGACACATGATTCCTTCCATCAATCGATTCAACTTGAGACTGCATTGATGGCTCTTTACATTTTTCTTTCAAAATCTGCATAGGAAATACATGTGTGAGGATGGAAATGATGCTCAAAAGAGGGTAAAGATGATGAATGAACCATGGGTAACAAACAAGGATAGAAGTATGGAATTCCCCCTTCATGATGAGCTCGAATCAATTCTCCATTGGTGCGGACAGATTTGGGTTGGAGTTGTTCCAAGAAGTGCTACCAAATAGATTTATCTCCAAGAAGACAAACTCCATGGAAGCTAGTGAATTGTACAAGTGACTTTGGAATGGAACATTGCATGACTAACTTCACTTGACTTCGCTTAATCTGTACAAAAGCAGAAACACTAAACAAGGCAAAGTTAAGTTTGTTAGGAAAACTATAAACACTCACCTTCCCATGCACAATCAGCTCACTTAATGCTTCACTCATCTCCTCATATCTTTTTACCCCTTTTCCTAACTCACATTCTTCAACTTTTACCTGAAGTGCACTCTCACCACCATACTCAACCCGCTCTTTTTCAAGTTTTTGTTGGAGGAGATTTGTTGATATGTTTCCCACACTCGACTAACGCCTTCATCTATGGATAAAGCATTTGCATGCTTTGTTGTCGAATGAACCTCCTCCCTTCTCCTTGAATATAATGACTTTGACGAGGTAGGTTGGACGTCAGGGTGAAATTGTCAGGAACCCATCCTCTTGACATCCTTATTCACCATTCGGTCAAGGCGTCTATGAAGAGGCTCGAAAGCTTCATCCAAACACTGATCGTTTGGTCACCAACTCCACTAGACATGCATAGGTAAACCTGCAAAAGAAAATAAGCAAACAACTTCCTCTCTCCTTCATTTTTTTTTGGTACAATGTCTCTCACGCTCGTGTTTCACTCAAGTGCATCACTCTCTAATACTCTCACCAAGCAATTCCTTGACTTGCTAGTTGCACGGGTTGAACAAACTAGGCGTCACCGCAAGGTACGTTCTTGACTAGTCAAGAAATGATACAAGATAGCAGCAATGAATGGAGATGAATGAAGGCCTAGACGCGACCTAAAAGTCGGATTACGACTAATGACTCAAAAAGAAAGCAAGACAAATGACTTCAAGGCCGAATTTTTGAAAATCCTAGAAGTGCTCTACCCGACAACCCAAAATTTTGGAATTCGCGGAGCTTGCTGGTCCGCGGCCTTTTGGTCAGGGGTTTGGTGGTATTTTGGTGTTTCTTTGGTGTAAGTCAATCAGGTCTTCGACCTCCGCTGAGCTGTCGGGGGACTCGCTGCCCGGTCGCGGAAGCAACTTAGGATCTTAGAGGACACGTTGCGGAATCGACGGAGTTGAACCCAAACTCGGACCACTCAAGAACGAATTCAACGGTAGAGGACGCCACAATCAAGTGTGTTTGCTTGATTGATAAGTCAATAAACAACCGAGGAACCACGCTAGGATGTTCAACTTAGCTTTCACAAGTTAGAGGAATTTGCCTGAATGGAAGACGAAATTCTGGAATTTTATAAATAATATCGCAAAAACTAAAAGTACTATCAGCTTTGGTGCTATTTATAGCCCTGACTAAACCTAATAAAGGGGAAATCAGCGAGCCCATTGGGTCTCTATTGGCCGAACGCTAACCCGCTAATTAACTAACTTAATGACTAGCTAAAGTACTATTGGACCTAAGGCCCACATGGCCGAAGCTAAGCTCAACAAGAGCTACTTAATCGAGGCCCAATCCTCCCTTTGAGGCTTGCTCATTCGCATCATTCCCCTCCTTTTGAAAAGAATTTGTCCTTAAATCTTGGGGAAAAATGGTACTCCATGTTGGGACGCTTATAGGATAGCAATGTGGGAGCGAGATGAATGAGCACCAGCCACGTCATATGTCGCTTGGACAACCTCATGATGCTCTTGAACAAGGACATTCGCCAAGACAAGAAACACCTTGTATAAAGCCTGTGAAAATTCCATGTAGCACTCCAAAACTCTCTCATCAACCCTTGGTCGTTGCATGTCAAATTTAAACCTACAAAACAAATCACACAATTAGTATGTGTAGGGTTAATACTACTAGACAACTTATGTTTCACATGCACTAGATAGGGATCTTCGTGAAGACTCTCATCCAGCTTAGAAAAATCTCGAATCTGATTGTGCAAGGTTGTATAATTCGACCCTAGTTGTTGCTGATTTGGCACTACTTGCCCATCTGGAGATAGAACAATGAGCCATTCGTGTTACGTTTCCGTGGAAGCATGAACCAGTGAGGTAAAAACAACATTCGGGTCTCGATTGACACACTTGTCTGCATCACCCAACAGAAGTGGCAGCAATGAAGTGAAGGTCACTCCAGACGAGTCACTTGAATTTGCGCCAGTTTGAGTTGATAAAATGAGCTCATGGTGACCAGCTTTTGGATGTATGAACATGCATGGAAGATCACAAGCAGCTGCCACAAGCATGAAATCAAGTTGCAAATCTTTAATCAAAGCTGGAAAATTTCGAGCAGTCTTACGACCTACGAAAACAAAATAAGTCTCAGCTTGTTTTGAACCAGAAATTGGATAAATAAGCAACGGAACATCATCAATTAATTGGTAAGAAGGTGTGGAATAAGAGTTAAATGCAAAATATCCCTTTGACACATGATTCCTTCCATCAATCGATTCAACTTGAGACTGCATTGATGGCTCTTTACATTTTTCTTTCAAAATCTGCATAGGAAATACATGTGTGAGGATGGAAATGATGCTCAAAAGAGGGTAAAGATGATGAATGAACCATGGGTAACAAACAAGGATAGAAGTATGGAATTCCCCCTTCATGATGAGCTCGAATCAATTCTCCATTGGTGCGGACAGATTTGGGTTGGAGTTGTTCCAAGAAGTGCTACCAAATAGATTTATCTCCAAGAAGACAAACTCCATGGAAGCTAGTGAATTGTACAAGTGACTTTGGAATGGAACATTGCATGACTAACTTCACTTGACTTCGCTTAATCTGTACAAAAGCAGAAACACTAAACAAGGCAAAGTTAAGTTTGTTAGGAAAACTATAAACACTCACCTTCCCATGCACAATCAGCTCACTTAATGCTTCACTCATCTCCTCATATCTTTTTACCCCTTTTCCTAACTCACATTCTTCAACTTTTACCTGAAGTGCACTCTCACCACCATACTCAACCCGCTCTTTTTCAAGTTTTTGTTGGAGGAGATTTGTTGATATGTTTCCCACACTCGACTAACGCCTTCATCTATGGATAAAGCATTTGCATGCTTTGTTGTCGAATGAACCTCCTCCCTTCTCCTTGAATATAATGACTTTGACGAGGTAGGTTGGACGTCAGGGTGAAATTGTCAGGAACCCATCCTCTTGACATCCTTATTCACCATTCGGTCAAGGCGTCTATGAAGAGGCTCGAAAGCTTCATCCAAACACTGATCGTTTGGTCACCAACTCCACTAGACATGCATAGGTAAACCTGCAAAAGAAAATAAGCAAACAACTTCCTCTCTCCTTCATTTTTTTTTGGTACAATGTCTCTCACGCTCGTGTTTCACTCAAGTGCATCACTCTCTAATACTCTCACCAAGCAATTCCTTGACTTGCTAGTTGCACGGGTTGAACAAACTAGGCGTCACCGCAAGGTACGTTCTTGACTAGTCAAGAAATGATACAAGATAGCAGCAATGAATGGAGATGAATGAAGGCCTAGACGCGACCTAAAAGTCGGATTACGACTAATGACTCAAAAAGAAAGCAAGACAAATGACTTCAAGGCCGAATTTTTGAAAATCCTAGAAGTGCTCTACCCGACAACCCAAAATTTTGGAATTCGCGGAGCTTGCTGGTCCGCGGCCTTTTGGTCAGGGGTTTGGTGGTATTTTGGTGTTTCTTTGGTGTAAGTCAATCAGGTCTTCGACCTCCGCTGAGCTGTCGGGGGACTCGCTGCCCGGTCGCGAAAGCAACTTAGCATCTTAGAGGACACGTTGCGGAATCGACGGAGTTGAACCCAAACTCGGACCACTCAAGAACGAATTCAACGGTAAAGGACGCCACAATCAAGTGTGTTTGCTTGATTGATAAGTCAATAAACAACCGAGGAACCACGCTAGGATGTTCAGCTTAGCTTTCACAAGTTAGAGGAATTTGCCTGAATGGAAGACGAAATTCTGGAATTTTATAAATAATATCGCAAAAACTAAAGGTACTATCAGCTTTGGTGCTATTTATAGCCCTGACTAAACCTAATAAAGGGGAAATCAGCGAGCCCATTGGGTCTCTATTGGCCGAACGCTAACCCGCTAATTAACTAACTTAATGACTAGCTAAAGTACTATTGGACCTAAGGCCCACATGGCCGAAGCTAAGCTCAACAAGAGCTACTTAATCGAGGCCCAATCCTCCCTTTGAGGCTTGCTCATTCGCATCATTCCCCTCCTTTTGAAAAGAATTTGTCCTTAAATCTTGGGGAAAAATGGTACTCCATGTTGGGACGCTTATAGGATAGCAATGTGGGAGCGAGATGAATGAGCACCAGCCACGTCATATGTCGCTTGGACAACCTCATGATGCTCTTGAACAAGGACATTCGCCAAGACAAGAAACACCTTGTATAAAGCCTGTGAAAATTCCATGTAGCACTCCAAAACTCTCTCATCAACCCTTGGTCGTTGCATGTCAAATTTAAACCTACAAAACAAATCACACAATTAGTATGTGTAGGGTTAATACTACTAGACAACTTATGTTTCACATGCACTAGATAGGGATCTTCGTGAAGACTCTCATCCAGCTTAGAAAAATCTCGAATCTGATTGTGCAAGGTTGTATAATTCGACTCTAGTTGTTGCTGATTTGGCACTACTTGCCCAACTGGAGATAGAACAATGAGCCATTCGTGTTACGTTTCCGTGGAAGCATGAACCAGTGAGGTAAAAACAACATTCGGGTCTCGATTGACACACTTATCTGCATCACCCAACAGAAGTGGCAGCAATGAAGTGAAGGTCACTCCAGACGAGTCACTTGAATTTGCGCCAGTTTGAGTTGATAAAATGAGCTCATGGTGACCAGCTTTTGGATGTATGAACATGCATGGAAGATCACAAGCAGCTGCCACAAGCATGAAATCAAGTTGCAAATCTTTAATCAAAGCTGGAAAATTTCGAGCAATCTTACGACCTACGAAAACAAAATAAGTCTCAGCTTGTTTTGAACCAGAAATTGGATAAATAAGCAACGGAACATCATCAATTAATTGGTAAGAAGGTGTGGAATAAGAGTTAAATGCAAAATATCCCTTTGACACATGATTCCTTCCATCAATCGATTCAACTTGAGACTGCATTGATGGCTCTTTACATTTTTCTTTCAAAATCTGCATAGGAAATACATGTGTGAGGATGGAAATGATGCTCAAAAGAGGGTAAAGATGATGAATGAACCATGGGTAACAAACAAGGATAGAAGTATGGAATTCCCCCTTCATGATGAGCTCGAATCAATTCTCCATTGGTGCGGACAGATTTGGGTTGGAGTTGTTCCAAGAAGTGCTACCAAATAGATTTATCTCCAAGAAGACAAACTCCATGGAAGCTAGTGAATTGTACAAGTGACTTTGGAATGGAACATTGCATGACTAACTTCACTTGACTTCGCTTAATCTGTACAAAAGCAGAAACACTAAACAAGGCAAAGTTAAGTTTGTTAGGAAAACTATAAACACTCACCTTCCCATGCACAATCAGCTCACTTAATGCTTCACTCATCTCCTCATATCTTTTTACCCCTTTTCCTAACTCACATTCTTCAACTTTTACCTGAAGTGCACTCTCACCACCATACTCAACCCGCTCTTTTTCAAGTTTTTGTTGGAGGAGATTTGTTGATATGTTTCCCACACTCGACTAACGCCTTCATCTATGGATAAAGCATTTGCATGCTTTGTTGTCGAATGAACCTCCTCCCTTCTCCTTGAATATAATGACTTTGACGAGGTAGGTTGGACGTCAGGGTGAAATTGTCAGGAACCCATCCTCTTGACATCCTTATTCACCATTCGGTCAAGGCGTCTATGAAGAGGCTCGAAAGCTTCATCCAAACACTGATCGTTTGGTCACCAACTCCACTAGACATGCATAGGTAAACCTGCAAAAGAAAATAAGCAAACAACTTCCTCTCTCCTTCATTTTTTTTTGGTACAATGTCTCTCACGCTCGTGTTTCACTCAAGTGCATCACTCTCTAATACTCTCACCAAGCAATTCCTTGACTTGCTAGTTGCACGGGTTGAACAAACTAGGCGTCACCGCAAGGTACGTTCTTGACTAGTCAAGAAATGATACAAGATAGCAGCAATGAATGGAGATGAATGAAGGCCTAGACGCGACCTAAAAGTCGGATTACGACTAATGACTCAAAAAGAAAGCAAGACAAATGACTTCAAGGCCGAATTTTTGAAAATCCTAGAAGTGCTCTACCCGACAACCCAAAATTTTGGAATTCGCGGAGCTTGCTGGTCCGCGGCCTTTTGGTCAGGGGTTTGGTGGTATTTTGGTGTTTCTTTGGTGTAAGTCAATCAGGTCTTCGACCTCCGCTGAGCTGTCGGGGGACTCGCTGCCCGGTCGCGAAAGCAACTTAGCATCTTAGAGGACACGTTGCGGAATCGACGGAGTTGAACCCAAACTCGGACCACTCAAGAACGAATTCAACGGTAAAGGACGCCACAATCAAGTGTGTTTGCTTGATTGATAAGTCAATAAACAACCGAGGAACCACGCTAGGATGTTCAGCTTAGCTTTCACAAGTTAGAGGAATTTGCCTGAATGGAAGACGAAATTCTGGAATTTTATAAATAATATCGCAAAAACTAAAAGTACTATCAGCTTTGGTGCTATTTATAGCCCTGACTAAACCTAATAAAGGGGAAATCAGCGAGCCCATTGGGTCTCTATTGGCCGAACGCTAACCCGCTAATTAACTAACTTAATGACTAGCTAAAGTACTATTGGACCTAAGGCCCACATGGCCGAAGCTAAGCTCAACAAGAGCTACTTAATCGAGGCCCAATCCTCCCTTTGAGGCTTGCTCATTCGCATCATTCCCCTCCTTTTGAAAAGAATTTGTCCTTAAATCTTGGGGAAAAATGGTACTCCATGTTGGGACGCTTATAGGATAGCAATGTGGGAGCGAGATGAATGAGCACCAGCCACGTTATATGTCGCTTGGACAACCTCATGATGCTCTTGAACAAGGACATTCGCCAAGACAAGAAACACCTTGTATAAAGCCTGTGAAAATTCCATGTAGCACTCCAAAACTCTCTCATCAACCCTTGGTCGTTGCATGTCAAATTTAAACCTACAAAACAAATCACACAATTAGTATGTGTAGGGTTAATACTACTAGACAACTTATGTTTCACATGCACTAGATAGGGATCTTCGTGAAGACTCTCATCCAGCTTAGAAAAATCTCGAATCTGATTGTGCAAGGTTGTATAATTCGACCCTAGTTGTTGCTGATTTGGCACTACTTGCCCATCTGGAGATAGAACAATGAGCCATTCGTGTTACGTTTCCGTGGAAGCATGAACCAGTGAGGTAAAAACAACATTCGGGTCTCGATTGACACACTTGTCTGCATCACCCAACAGAAGTTGCAGCAATGAAGTGAAGGTCACTCCAGACGAGTCACTTGAATTTGCGCCAGTTTGAGTTGATAAAATGAGCTCATGGTGACCAGCTTTTGGATGTATGAACATGCATGGAAGATCACAAGCAGCTGCCACAAGCATGAAATCAAGTTGCAAATCTTTAATCAAAGCTGGAAAATTTCGAGCAGTCTTACGACCTACGAAAACAAAATAAGTCTCAGCTTGTTTTGAACCAGAAATTGGATAAATAAGCAACGGAACATCATCAATTAATTGGTAAGAAGGTGTGGAATAAGAGTTAAATGCAAAATATCCCTTTGACACATGATTCCTTCCATCAATCGATTCAACTTGAGACTGCATTGATGGCTCTTTACATTTTTCTTTCAAAATCTGCATAGGAAATACATGTGTGAGGATGGAAATGATGCTCAAAAGAGGGTAAAGATGATGAATGAACCATGGGTAACAAACAAGGATAGAAGTATGGAATTCCCCCTTCATGATGAGCTCGAATCAATTCTCCATTGGTGCGGACAGATTTGGGTTGGAGTTGTTCCAAGAAGTGCTACCAAATAGATTTATCTCCAAGAAGACAAACTCCATGGAAGCTAGTGAATTGTACAAGTGACTTTGGAATGGAACATTGCATGACTAACTTCACTTGACTTCGCTTAATCTGTACAAAAGCAGAAACACTAAACAAGGCAAAGTTAAGTTTGTTAGGAAAACTATAAACACTCACCTTCCCATGCACAATCAGCTCACTTAATGCTTCACTCATCTCCTCATATCTTTTTACCCCTTTTCCTAACTCACATTCTTCAACTTTTACCTGAAGTGCACTCTCACCACCATACTCAACCCGCTCTTTTTCAAGTTTTTGTTGGAGGAGATTTGTTGATATGTTTCCCACACTCGACTAACGCCTTCATCTATGGATAAAGCATTTGCATGCTTTGTTGTCGAATGAACCTCCTCCCTTCTCCTTGAATATAATGACTTTGACGAGGTAGGTTGGACGTCAGGGTGAAATTGTCAGGAACCCATCCTCTTGACATCCTTATTCACCATTCGGTCAAGGCGTCTATGAAGAGGCTCGAAAGCTTCATCCAAACACTGATCGTTTGGTCACCAACTCCACTAGACATGCATAGGTAAACCTGCAAAAGAAAATAAGCAAACAACTTCCTCTCTCCTTCATTTTTTTTTGGTACAATGTCTCTCACGCTCGTGTTTCACTCAAGTGCATCACTCTCTAATACTCTCACCAAGCAATTCCTTGACTTGCTAGTTGCACGGGTTGAACAAACTAGGCGTCACCGCAAGGTACGTTCTTGACTAGTCAAGAAATGATACAAGATAGCAGCAATGAATGGAGATGAATGAAGGCCTAGACGCGACCTAAAAGTCGGATTACGACTAATGACTCAAAAAGAAAGCAAGACAAATGACTTCAAGGCCGAATTTTTGAAAATCCTAGAAGTGCTCTACCCGACAACCCAAAATTTTGGAATTCGCGGAGCTTGCTGGTCCGCGGCCTTTTGGTCAGGGGTTTGGTGGTATTTTGGTGTTTCTTTGGTGTAAGTCAATCAGGTCTTCGACCTCCGCTGAGCTGTCGGGGGACTCGCTGCCCGGTCGCGAAAGCAACTTAGCATCTTAGAGGACACGTTGCGGAATCGACGGAGTTGAACCCAAACTCGGACCACTCAAGAACGAATTCAACGGTAGAGGACGCCACAATCAAGTGTGTTTGCTTGATTGATAAGTCAATAAACAACCGAGGAACCACGCTAGGATGTTCAGCTTAGCTTTCACAAGTTAGAGGAATTTGCCTGAATGGAAGACGAAATTCTGGAATTTTATAAATAATATCGCAAAAACTAAAGGTACTATCAGCTTTGGTGCTATTTATAGCCCTGACTAAACCTAATAAAGGGGAAATCAGCGAGCCCATTGGGTCTCTATTGGCCGAACGCTAACCCGCTAATTAACTAACTTAATGACTAGCTAAAGTACTATTGGACCTAAGGCCCACATGGCCGAAGCTAAGCTCAACAAGAGCTACTTAATCGAGGCCCAATCCTCCCTTTGAGGCTTGCTCATTCGCATCATTCCCCTCCTTTTGAAAAGAATTTGTCCTTAAATCTTGGGGAAAAATGGTACTCCATGTTGGGACGCTTATAGGATAGCAATGTGGGAGCGAGATGAATGAGCACCAGCCACGTCATATGTCGCTTGGACAACCTCATGATGCTCTTGAACAAGGACATTCGCCAAGACAAGAAACACCTTGTATAAAGCCTGTGAAAATTCCATGTAGCACTCCAAAACTCTCTCATCAACCCTTGGTCGTTGCATGTCAAATTTAAACCTACAAAACAAATCACACAATTAGTATGTGTAGGGTTAATACTACTAGACAACTTATGTTTCACATGCACTAGATAGGGATCTTCGTGAAGACTCTCATCCAGCTTAGAAAAATCTCGAATCTGATTGTGCAAGGTTGTATAATTCGACTCTAGTTGTTGCTGATTTGGCACTACTTGCCCAACTGGAGATAGAACAATGAGCCATTCGTGTTACGTTTCCGTGGAAGCATGAACCAGTGAGGTAAAAACAACATTCGGGTCTCGATTGACACACTTATCTGCATCACCCAACAGAAGTGGCAGCAATGAAGTGAAGGTCACTCCAGACGAGTCACTTGAATTTGCGCCAGTTTGAGTTGATAAAATGAGCTCATGGTGACCAGCTTTTGGATGTATGAACATGCATGGAAGATCACAAGCAGCTGCCACAAGCATGAAATCAAGTTGCAAATCTTTAATCAAAGCTGGAAAATTTCGAGCAATCTTACGACCTACGAAAACAAAATAAGTCTCAGCTTGTTTTGAACCAGAAATTGGATAAATAAGCAACGGAACATCATCAATTAATTGGTAAGAAGGTGTGGAATAAGAGTTAAATGCAAAATATCCCTTTGACACATGATTCCTTCCATCAATCGATTCAACTTGAGACTGCATTGATGGCTCTTTACATTTTTCTTTCAAAATCTGCATAGGAAATACATGTGTGAGGATGGAAATGATGCTCAAAAGAGGGTAAAGATGATGAATGAACCATGGGTAACAAACAAGGATAGAAGTATGGAATTCCCCCTTCATGATGAGCTCGAATCAATTCTCCATTGGTGCGGACAGATTTGGGTTGGAGTTGTTCCAAGAAGTGCTACCAAATAGATTTATCTCCAAGAAGACAAACTCCATGGAAGCTAGTGAATTGTACAAGTGACTTTGGAATGGAACATTGCATGACTAACTTCACTTGACTTCGCTTAATCTGTACAAAAGCAGAAACACTAAACAAGGCAAAGTTAAGTTTGTTAGGAAAACTATAAACACTCACCTTCCCATGCACAATCAGCTCACTTAATGCTTCACTCATCTCCTCATATCTTTTTACCCCTTTTCCTAACTCACATTCTTCAACTTTTACCTGAAGTGCACTCTCACCACCATACTCAACCCGCTCTTTTTCAAGTTTTTGTTGGAGGAGATTTGTTGATATGTTTCCCACACTCGACTAACGCCTTCATCTATGGATAAAGCATTTGCATGCTTTGTTGTCGAATGAACCTCCTCCCTTCTCCTTGAATATAATGACTTTGACGAGGTAGGTTGGACGTCAGGGTGAAATTGTCAGGAACCCATCCTCTTGACATCCTTATTCACCATTCGGTCAAGGCGTCTATGAAGAGGCTCGAAAGCTTCATCCAAACACTGATCGTTTGGTCACCAACTCCACTAGACATGCATAGGTAAACCTGCAAAAGAAAATAAGCAAACAACTTCCTCTCTCCTTCATTTTTTTTTGGTACAATGTCTCTCACGCTCGTGTTTCACTCAAGTGCATCACTCTCTAATACTCTCACCAAGCAATTCCTTGACTTGCTAGTTGCACGGGTTGAACAAACTAGGCGTCACCGCAAGGTACGTTCTTGACTAGTCAAGAAATGATACAAGATAGCAGCAATGAATGGAGATGAATGAAGGCCTAGACGCGACCTAAAAGTCGGATTACGACTAATGACTCAAAAAGAAAGCAAGACAAATGACTTCAAGGCCGAATTTTTGAAAATCCTAGAAGTGCTCTACCCGACAACCCAAAATTTTGGAATTCGCGGAGCTTGCTGGTCCGCGGCCTTTTGGTCAGGGGTTTGGTGGTATTTTGGTGTTTCTTTGGTGTAAGTCAATCAGGTCTTCGACCTCCGCTGAGCTGTCGGGGGACTCGCTGCCCGGTCGCGAAAGCAACTTAGCATCTTAGAGGACACGTTGCGGAATCGACGGAGTTGAACCCAAACTCGGACCACTCAAGAACGAATTCAACGGTAAAGGACGCCACAATCAAGTGTGTTTGCTTGATTGATAAGTCAATAAACAACCGAGGAACCACGCTAGGATGTTCAGCTTAGCTTTCACAAGTTAGAGGAATTTGCCTGAATGGAAGACGAAATTCTGGAATTTTATAAATAATATCGCAAAAACTAAAGGTACTATCAGCTTTGGTGCTATTTATAGCCCTGACTAAACCTAATAAAGGGGAAATCAGCGAGCCCATTGGGTCTCTATTGGCCGAACGCTAACCCGCTAATTAACTAACTTAATGACTAGCTAAAGTACTATTGGACCTAAGGCCCACATGGCCGAAGCTAAGCTCAACAAGAGCTACTTAATCGAGGCCCAATCCTCCCTTTGAGGCTTGCTCATTCGCATCATTCCCCTCCTTTTGAAAAGAATTTGTCCTTAAATCTTGGGGAAAAATGGTACTCCATGTTGGGACGCTTATAGGATAGCAATGTGGGAGCGAGATGAATGAGCACCAGCCACGTCATATGTCGCTTGGACAACCTCATGATGCTCTTGAACAAGGACATTCGCCAAGACAAGAAACACCTTGTATAAAGCCTGTGAAAATTCCATGTAGCACTCCAAAACTCTCTCATCAACCCTTGGTCGTTGCATGTCAAATTTAAACCTACAAAACAAATCACACAATTAGTATGTGTAGGGTTAATACTACTAGACAACTTATGTTTCACATGCACTAGATAGGGATCTTCGTGAAGACTCTCATCCAGCTTAGAAAAATCTCGAATCTGATTGTGCAAGGTTGTATAATTCGACCCTAGTTGTTGCTGATTTGGCACTACTTGCCCATCTGGAGATAGAACAATGAGCCATTCGTGTTACGTTTCCGTGGAAGCATGAACCAGTGAGGTAAAAACAACATTCGGGTCTCGATTGACACACTTGTCTGCATCACCCAACAGAAGTGGCAGCAATGAAGTGAAGGTCACTCCAGACGAGTCACTTGAATTTGCGCCAGTTTGAGTTGATAAAATGAGCTCATGGTGACCAGCTTTTGGATGTATGAACATGCATGGAAGATCACAAGCAGCTGCCACAAGCATGAAATCAAGTTGCAAATCTTTAATCAAAGCTGGAAAATTTCGAGCAGTCTTACGACCTACGAAAACAAAATAAGTCTCAGCTTGTTTTGAACCAGAAATTGGATAAATAAGCAACGGAACATCATCAATTAATTGGTAAGAAGGTGTGGAATAAGAGTTAAATGCAAAATATCCCTTTGACACATGATTCCTTCCATCAATCGATTCAACTTGAGACTGCATTGATGGCTCTTTACATTTTTCTTTCAAAATCTGCATAGGAAATACATGTGTGAGGATGGAAATGATGCTCAAAAGAGGGTAAAGATGATGAATGAACCATGGGTAACAAACAAGGATAGAAGTATGGAATTCCCCCTTCATGATGAGCTCGAATCAATTCTCCATTGGTGCGGACAGATTTGGGTTGGAGTTGTTCCAAGAAGTGCTACCAAATAGATTTATCTCCAAGAAGACAAACTCCATGGAAGCTAGTGAATTGTACAAGTGACTTTGGAATGGAACATTGCATGACTAACTTCACTTGACTTCGCTTAATCTGTACAAAAGCAGAAACACTAAACAAGGCAAAGTTAAGTTTGTTAGGAAAACTATAAACACTCACCTTCCCATGCACAATCAGCTCACTTAATGCTTCACTCATCTCCTCATATCTTTTTACCCCTTTTCCTAACTCACATTCTTCAACTTTTACCTAAAGTGCACTCTCACCACCATACTCAACCCGCTCTTTTTCAAGTTTTTGTTGGAGGAGATTTGTTGATATGTTTCCCACACTCGACTAACGCCTTCATCTATGGATAAAGCATTTGCATGCTTTGTTGTCGAATGAACCTCCTCCCTTCTCCTTGAATATAATGACTTTGACGAGGTAGGTTGGACGTCAGGGTGAAATTGTCAGGAACCCATCCTCTTGACATCCTTATTCACCATTCGGTCAAGGCGTCTATGAAGAGGCTCGAAAGCTTCATCCAAACACTGATCGTTTGGTCACCAACTCCACTAGACATGCATAGGTAAACCTGCAAAAGAAAATAAGCAAACAACTTCCTCTCTCCTTCATTTTTTTTTGGTACAATGTCTCTCACGCTCGTGTTTCACTCAAGTGCATCACTCTCTAATACTCTCACCAAGCAATTCCTTGACTTGCTAGTTGCACGGGTTGAACAAACTAGGCGTCACCGCAAGGTACGTTCTTGACTAGTCAAGAAATGATACAAGATAGCAGCAATGAATGGAGATGAATGAAGGCCTAGACGCGACCTAAAAGTCGGATTACGACTAATGACTCAAAAAGAAAGCAAGACAAATGACTTCAAGGCCGAATTTTTGAAAATCCTAGAAGTGCTCTACCCGACAACCCAAAATTTTGGAATTCGCGGAGCTTGCTGGTCCGCGGCCTTTTGGTCAGGGGTTTGGTGGTATTTTGGTGTTTCTTTGGTGTAAGTCAATCAGGTCTTCGACCTCCGCTGAGCTGTCGGGGGACTCGCTGCCCGGTCGCGGAAGCAACTTAGCATCTTAGAGGACACGTTGCGGAATCGACGGAGTTGAACCCAAACTCGGACCACTCAAGAACGAATTCAACGGTAGAGGACGCCACAATCAAGTGTGTTTGCTTGATTGATAAGTCAATAAACAACCGAGGAACCACGCTAGGATGTTCAGCTTAGCTTTCACAAGTTAGAGGAATTTGCCTGAATGGAAGACGAAATTCTGGAATTTTATAAATAATATCGCAAAAACTAAAGGTACTATCAGCTTTGGTGCTATTTATAGCCCTGACTAAACCTAATAAAGGGGAAATCAGCGAGCCCATTGGGTCTCTATTGGCCGAACGCTAACCCGCTAATTAACTAACTTAATGACTAGCTAAAGTACTATTGGACCTAAGGCCCACATGGCCGAAGCTAAGCTCAACAAGAGCTACTTAATCGAGGCCCAATCCTCCCTTTGAGGCTTGCTCATTCGCATCATTCCCCTCCTTTTGAAAAGAATTTGTCCTTAAATCTTGGGGAAAAATGGTACTCCATGTTGGGACGCTTATAGGATAGCAATGTGGGAGCGAGATGAATGAGCACCAGCCACGTCATATGTCGCTTGGACAACCTCATGATGCTCTTGAACAAGGACATTCGCCAAGACAAGAAACACCTTGTATAAAGCCTGTGAAAATTCCATGTAGCACTCCAAAACTCTCTCATCAACCCTTGGTCGTTGCATGTCAAATTTAAACCTACAAAACAAATCACACAATTAGTATGTGTAGGGTTAATACTACTAGACAACTTATGTTTCACATGCACTAGATAGGGATCTTCGTGAAGACTCTCATCCAGCTTAGAAAAATCTCGAATCTGATTGTGCAAGGTTGTATAATTCGACCCTAGTTGTTGCTGATTTGGCACTACTTGCCCATCTGGAGATAGAACAATGAGCCATTCGTGTTACGTTTCCGTGGAAGCATGAACCAGTGAGGTAAAAACAACATTCGGGTCTCGATTGACACACTTGTCTGCATCACCCAACAGAAGTGGCAGCAATGAAGTGAAGGTCACTCCAGACGAGTCACTTGAATTTGCGCCAGTTTGAGTTGATAAAATGAGCTCATGGTGACCAGCTTTTGGATGTATGAACATGCATGGAAGATCACAAGCAGCTGCCACAAGCATGAAATCAAGTTGCAAATCTTTAATCAAAGCTGGAAAATTTCGAGCAGTCTTACGACCTACGAAAACAAAATAAGTCTCAGCTTGTTTTGAACCAGAAATTGGATAAATAAGCAACGGAACATCATCAATTAATTGGTAAGAAGGTGTGGAATAAGAGTTAAATGCAAAATATCCCTTTGACACATGATTCCTTCCATCAATCGATTCAACTTGAGACTGCATTGATGGCTCTTTACATTTTTCTTTCAAAATCTGCATAGGAAATACATGTGTGAGGATGGAAATGATGCTCAAAAGAGGGTAAAGATGATGAATGAACCATGGGTAACAAACAAGGATAGAAGTATGGAATTCCCCCTTCATGATGAGCTCGAATCAATTCTCCATTGGTGCGGACAGATTTGGGTTGGAGTTGTTCCAAGAAGTGCTACCAAATAGATTTATCTCCAAGAAGACAAACTCCATGGAAGCTAGTGAATTGTACAAGTGACTTTGGAATGGAACATTGCATGACTAACTTCACTTGACTTCGCTTAATCTGTACAAAAGCAGAAACACTAAACAAGGCAAAGTTAAGTTTGTTAGGAAAACTATAAACACTCACCTTCCCATGCACAATCAGCTCACTTAATGCTTCACTCATCTCCTCATATCTTTTTACCCCTTTTCCTAACTCACATTCTTCAACTTTTACCTAAAGTGCACTCTCACCACCATACTCAACCCGCTCTTTTTCAAGTTTTTGTTGGAGGAGATTTGTTGATATGTTTCCCACACTCGACTAACGCCTTCATCTATGGATAAAGCATTTGCATGCTTTGTTGTCGAATGAACCTCCTCCCTTCTCCTTGAATATAATGACTTTGACGAGGTAGGTTGGACGTCAGGGTGAAATTGTCAGGAACACATCCTCTTGACATCCTTATTCACCATTCGGTCAAGGCGTCTATGAAGAGGCTCGAAAGCTTCATCCAAACACTGATCGTTTGGTCACCAACTCCACTAGACATGCATAGGTAAACCTGCAAAAGAAAATAAGCAAACAACTTCCTCTCTCCTTCATTTTTTTTTGGTACAATGTCTCTCACGCTCGTGTTTCACTCAAGTGCATCACTCTCTAATACTCTCACCAAGCAATTCCTTGACTTGCTAGTTGCACGGGTTGAACAAACTAGGCGTCACCGCAAGGTACGTTCTTGACTAGTCAAGAAATGATACAAGATAGCAGCAATGAATGGAGATGAATGAAGGCCTAGACGCGACCTAAAAGTCGGATTACGACTAATGACTCAAAAAGAAAGCAAGACAAATGACTTCAAGGCCGAATTTTTGAAAATCCTAGAAGTGCTCTACCCGACAACCCAAAATTTTGGAATTCGCGGAGCTTGCTGGTCCGCGGCCTTTTGGTCAGGGGTTTGGTGGTATTTTGGTGTTTCTTTGGTGTAAGTCAATCAGGTCTTCGACCTCCGCTGAGCTGTCGGGGGACTCGCTGCCCGGTCGCGGAAGCAACTTAGGATCTTAGAGGACACGTTGCGGAATCGACGGAGTTGAACCCAAACTCGGACCACTCAAGAACGAATTCAACGGTAGAGGACGCCACAATCAAGTGTGTTTGCTTGATTGATAAGTCAATAAACAACCGAGGAACCACGCTAGGATGTTCAACTTAGCTTTCACAAGTTAGAGGAATTTGCCTGAATGGAAGACGAAATTCTGGAATTTTATAAATAATATCGCAAAAACTAAAGGTACTATCAGCTTTGGTGCTATTTATAGCCCTGACTAAACCTAATAAAGGGGAAATCAGCGAGCCCATTGGGTCTCTATTGGCCGAACGCTAACCCGCTAATTAACTAACTTAATGACTAGCTAAAGTACTATTGGACCTAAGGCCCACATGGCCGAAGCTAAGCTCAACAAGAGCTACTTAATCGAGGCCCAATCCTCCCTTTGAGGCTTGCTCATTCGCATCATTCCCCTCCTTTTGAAAAGAATTTGTCCTTAAATCTTGGGGAAAAATGGTACTCCATGTTGGGACGCTTATAGGATAGCAATGTGGGAGCGAGATGAATGAGCACCAGCCACGTCATATGTCGCTTGGACAACCTCATGATGCTCTTGAACAAGGACATTTGCCAAGACAAGAAACACCTTGTATAAAGCCTGTGAAAATTCCATGTAGCACTCCAAAACTCTCTCATCAACCCTTGGTCGTTGCATGTCAAATTTAAACCTACAAAACAAATCACACAATTAGTATGTGTAGGGTTAATACTACTAGACAACTTATGTTTCACATGCACTAGATAGGGATCTTCGTGAAGACTCTCATCCAGCTTAGAAAAATCTCGAATCTGATTGTGCAAGGTTGTATAATTCGACCCTAGTTGTTGCTGATTTGGCACTACTTGCCCATCTGGAGATAGAACAATGAGCCATTCGTGTTACGTTTCCGTGGAAGCATGAACCAGTGAGGTAAAAACAACATTCGGGTCTCGATTGACACACTTGTCTGCATCACCCAACAGAAGTGGCAGCAATGAAATGAAGGTCACTCCAGACGAGTCACTTGAATTTGCGCCAGTTTGAGTTGATAAAATGAGCTCATGGTGACCAGCTTTTGGATGTATGAACATGCATGGAAGATCACAAGCAGCTGCCACAAGCATGAAATCAAGTTGCAAATCTTTAATCAAAGCTGGAAAATTTCGAGCAGTCTTACGACCTACGAAAACAAAATAAGTCTCAGCTTGTTTTGAACCAGAAATTGGATAAATAAGCAACGGAACATCATCAATTAATTGGTAAGAAGGTGTGGAATAAGAGTTAAATGCAAAATATCCCTTTGACACATGATTCCTTCCATCAATCGATTCAACTTGAGACTGCATTGATGGCTCTTTACATTTTTCTTTCAAAATCTGCATAGGAAATACATGTGTGAGGATGGAAATGATGCTCAAAAGAGGGTAAAGATGATGAATGAACCATGGGTAACAAACAAGGATAGAAGTATGGAATTCCCCCTTCATGATGAGCTCGAATCAATTCTCCATTGGTGCGGACAGATTTGGGTTGGAGTTGTTCCAAGAAGTGCTACCAAATAGATTTATCTCCAAGAAGACAAACTCCATGGAAGCTAGTGAATTGTACAAGTGACTTTGGAATGGAACATTGCATGACTAACTTCACTTGACTTCGCTTAATCTGTACAAAAGCAGAAACACTAAACAAGGCAAAGTTAAGTTTGTTAGGAAAACTATAAACACTCACCTTCCCATGCACAATCAGCTCACTTAATGCTTCACTCATCTCCTCATATCTTTTTACCCCTTTTCCTAACTCACATTCTTCAACTTTTACCTAAAGTGCACTCTCACCACCATACTCAACCCGCTCTTTTTCAAGTTTTTGTTGGAGGAGATTTGTTGATATGTTTCCCACACTCGACTAACGCCTTCATCTATGGATAAAGCATTTGCATGCTTTGTTGTCGAATGAACCTCCTCCCTTCTCCTTGAATATAATGACTTTGACGAGGTAGGTTGGACGTCAGGGTGAAATTGTCAGGAACCCATCCTCTTGACATCCTTATTCACCATTCGGTCAAGGCGTCTATGAAGAGGCTCGAAAGCTTCATCCAAACACTGATCGTTTGGTCACCAACTCCACTAGACATGCATAGGTAAACCTGCAAAAGAAAATAAGCAAACAACTTCCTCTCTCCTTCATTTTTTTTTGGTACAATGTCTCTCACGCTCGTGTTTCACTCAAGTGCATCACTCTCTAATACTCTCACCAAGCAATTCCTTGACTTGCTAGTTGCACGGGTTGAACAAACTAGGCGTCACCGCAAGGTACGTTCTTGACTAGTCAAGAAATGATACAAGATAGCAGCAATGAATGGAGATGAATGAAGGCCTAGACGCGACCTAAAAGTCGGATTACGACTAATGACTCAAAAAGAAAGCAAGACAAATGACTTCAAGGCCGAATTTTTGAAAATCCTAGAAGTGCTCTACCCGACAACCCAAAATTTTGGAATTCGCGGAGCTTGCTGGTCCGCGGCCTTTTGGTCAGGGGTTTGGTGGTATTTTGGTGTTTCTTTGGTGTAAGTCAATCAGGTCTTCGACCTCCGCTGAGCTGTCGGGGGACTCGCTGCCCGGTCGCGGAAGCAACTTAGGATCTTAGAGGACACGTTGCGGAATCGACGGAGTTGAACCCAAACTCGGACCACTCAAGAACGAATTCAACGGTAGAGGACGCCACAATCAAGTGTGTTTGCTTGATTGATAAGTCAATAAACAACCGAGGAACCACGCTAGGATGTTCAGCTTAGCTTTCACAAGTTAGAGGAATTTGCCTGAATGGAAGACGAAATTCTGGAATTTTATAAATAATATCGCAAAAACTAAAGGTACTATCAGCTTTGGTGCTATTTATAGCCCTGACTAAACCTAATAAAGGGGAAATCAGCGAGCCCATTGGGTCTCTATTGGCCGAACGCTAACCCGCTAATTAACTAACTTAATGACTAGCTAAAGTACTATTGGACCTAAGGCCCACATGGCCGAAGCTAAGCTCAACAAGAGCTACTTAATCGAGGCCCAATCCTCCCTTTGAGGCTTGCTCATTCGCATCATTCCCCTCCTTTTGAAAAGAATTTGTCCTTAAATCTTGGGGAAAAATGGTACTCCATGTTGGGACGCTTATAGGATAGCAATGTGGGAGCGAGATGAATGAGCACCAGCCACGTCATATGTCGCTTGGACAACCTCATGATGCTCTTGAACAAGGACATTCGCCAAGACAAGAAACACCTTGTATAAAGCCTGTGAAAATTCCATGTAGCACTCCAAAACTCTCTCATCAACCCTTGGTCGTTGCATGTCAAATTTAAACCTACAAAACAAATCACACAATTAGTATGTGTAGGGTTAATACTACTAGACAACTTATGTTTCACATGCACTAGATAGGGATCTTCGTGAAGACTCTCATCCAGCTTAGAAAAATCTCGAATCTGATTGTGCAAGGTTGTATAATTCGACCCTAGTTGTTGCTGATTTGGCACTACTTGCCCAACTGGAGATAGAACAATGAGCCATTCGTGTTACGTTTCCGTGGAAGCATGAACCAGTGAGGTAAAAACAACATTCGGGTCTCGATTGACACACTTATCTGCATCACCCAACAGAAGTGGCAGCAATGAAGTGAAGGTCACTCCAGACGAGTCACTTGAATTTGCGCCAGTTTGAGTTGATAAAATGAGCTCATGGTGACCAGCTTTTGGATGTATGAACATGCATGGAAGATCACAAGCAGCTGCCACAAGCATGAAATCAAGTTGCAAATCTTTAATCAAAGCTGGAAAATTTCGAGCAGTCTTACGACCTACGAAAACAAAATAAGTCTCAGCTTGTTTTGAACCAGAAATTGGATAAATAAGCAACGGAACATCATCAATTAATTGGTAAGAAGGTGTGGAATAAGAGTTAAATGCAAAATATCCCTTTGACACATGATTCCTTCCATCAATCGATTCAACTTGAGACTGCATTGATGGCTCTTTACATTTTTCTTTCAAAATCTGCATAGGAAATACATGTGTGAGGATGGAAATGATGCTCAAAAGAGGGTAAAGATGATGAATGAACCATGGGTAACAAACAAGGATAGAAGTATGGAATTCCCCCTTCATGATGAGCTCGAATCAATTCTCCATTGGTGCGGACAGATTTGGGTTGGAGTTGTTCCAAGAAGTGCTACCAAATAGATTTATCTCCAAGAAGACAAACTCCATGGAAGCTAGTGAATTGTACAAGTGACTTTGGAATGGAACATTGCATGACTAACTTCACTTGACTTCGCTTAATCTGTACAAAAGCAGAAACACTAAACAAGGCAAAGTTAAGTTTGTTAGGAAAACTATAAACACTCACCTTCCCATGCACAATCAGCTCACTTAATGCTTCACTCATCTCCTCATATCTTTTTACCCCTTTTCCTAACTCACATTCTTCAACTTTTACCTAAAGTGCACTCTCACCACCATACTCAACCCGCTCTTTTTCAAGTTTTTGTTGGAGGAGATTTGTTGATATGTTTCCCACACTCGACTAACGCCTTCATCTATGGATAAAGCATTTGCATGCTTTGTTGTCGAATGAACCTCCTCCCTTCTCCTTGAATATAATGACTTTGACGAGGTAGGTTGGACGTCAGGGTGAAATTGTCAGGAACCCATCCTCTTGACATCCTTATTCACCATTCGGTCAAGGCGTCTATGAAGAGGCTCGAAAGCTTCATCCAAACACTGATCGTTTGGTCACCAACTCCACTAGACATGCATAGGTAAACCTGCAAAAGAAAATAAGCAAACAACTTCCTCTCTCCTTCATTTTTTTTTGGTACAATGTCTCTCACGCTCGTGTTTCACTCAAGTGCATCACTCTCTAATACTCTCACCAAGCAATTCCTTGACTTGCTAGTTGCACGGGTTGAACAAACTAGGCGTCACCGCAAGGTACGTTCTTGACTAGTCAAGAAATGATACAAGATAGCAGCAATGAATGGAGATGAATGAAGGCCTAGACGCGACCTAAAAGTCGGATTACGACTAATGACTCAAAAAGAAAGCAAGACAAATGACTTCAAGGCCGAATTTTTGAAATCCTAGAAGTGCTCTACCCGACAACCCAAAATTTTGGAATTCGCGGAGCTTGCTGGTCCGCGGCCTTTTGGTCAGGGGTTTGGTGGTATTTTGGTGTTTCTTTGGTGTAAGTCAATCAGGT